>NW_027645995.1:0-256015 GCF_951394435.1 Stenella coeruleoalba | reverse complement strand
AAACAGGAGGTTAAAGGCGCTGACTCTCCAAGTGGGGAGAGTGTCAGTAAAGCGTCTGGAATGTTGCACCTGAGTACCAGGGGAGGAAAACTGAGACATATTTGAACACGTCTCCCGATCACATGGTTGATCATACTCTGGGTTCCACATGCATGTTTTAGCTGAAGGAAGAATACCTAAAACCTGGGTAGTTGAAACCCGTGGAATTGGTACCATGCAATATGACTTCAAAGGGTCTTCATTTGCTCACCGAACCTCTCCAATCCTGTCACTGCTGCGTTTATGCCCCTGTACACATGCTTGATTCTCTTTCGGAGACATAGCAATCTATACGTTTTAAGATACTTACTAGTCAGGTACATTCTTAGGCGTTTAATATGCGGTGTTGAGTCCATTTCGTTGAGCAAGGAGTAGCTCTTGTCTATTCCATATTTGGCTTAAGGAACTTTATCTGTGCTCATTTCAATCTCTGGTTTTATGCAGCACCCCAACTCACCTTTCCCCTTAAGCAAGCATAAGTTGGTTTTCTAAATTTGAGACCCTGTTCTGTTCTGTAATTCAGTTCCTGTGTAGCCAAGTTTACATTCCGTGTATTACTGATATCTTATGATGTTTCTTTTTCTGTGTGACTTATTTCAGTTAGAATCATCATACCTGAATCCACTCATTGTGCTGCTAAGGGCCTGATGACATAGATTTCATTGCTGAGTGATATTGCTTTGTAAGTAAATACCACAACTTCTTTATCCATTTTTCACTTTCTGCGATGTTGAACTTGTACTGTAAATGAGGTTCTTGTAAACAGAGGCGTCCCAAACTTTGGGATGGCTGTGTCTTTTTGATTTTAATTTCCCTAAGCTATAGGACCATAAGTGGCAGTGCCCTAGGCTCTGTTGCTTTGTTTTTTAGATGTTTCAGGAAACACCATACACTTCTCCCGAGTGGTTGTTGGCAATTTACATCCCGCCCATCAGCATAACAAGGCTCCCAGTTCTCCATGGCCTGTCCTGCCTTTCTGGATTTTACACTTTTTTCAGATGGCCCTTTTGACCTGGGGGAAGTGAGACTTCATTGTAGTGCAGATTTCCTTTGCAAGCTTGCTTGGTTGGCCAAAAATGGCGTATGCGTTTTTTCCTGAATATATTCAGGAAAAAACGCATACGCCCTTTTTGGCCAAGTGCATCATTGTGGACGTTCTGCCTCTTTTCCTATGCTTTCAGTGCAATTCCAGTCTACCTCCTGAAATCGGTTTCCTGCAATTCTGCCCCGCTTTCAAGTCCTCTTGGCAGCCTTACTTCAGTATATTTTTCGACGATAGCTGTCATTTATAACTCTGCAGGTTTGTGAATTACAGTGCCCCTGAGCTCCTTTCTTCAACTTGCTTTCTTTTGAGGTGGCCGCAACACCGCAGGATGGCTTCAGGCCCTAATCTGGTTCCGGTACGGCACGCTGAGCCTTTGGTTATTTCCTCTTCCTGGTGGGAAATGAGAGTTAAATTTGCCCGTCCAGACACCTCCAGCTAGCCTCTCATTGGTTCTCGCTATTCCTGTTCATCTTCCGCAGAAATTGCAAACTGTGTCAAACAGGAGGTTAAAGGCACTGACTCTCCAAGTGGGGAGAGTGTTAGTAAACCGTCTGGAATGTTGCACCCGAGTACCAGGGGAGGAAAACTGAGACATATTTGAACACGTCTCCCGATCACATGGTTGATCATACTCTGGGTTCCACATGCATGTTTTAGCTGAAGGAAGAATACCTAAAACCTGGGTAGTTGAAACCCGTGGAATGGGTACCATGCAATATAACTTCAAAGGGTCTTCATTTGCTCACCGAACCTCTCCAATCCTATCACTGCTGCGTTTATGCCCCTTTACACATGCTTGATTCTCTTTCAGAGACATAGCAATCCATAGGTTTTAAGATACTTACTAGTCAGGTACATTCTTAGGCGTTTAATATGCGGTGTTGAGTCCATTTCGATGAGCAAGGAGTAGCTCTTGTCTATTCCATATTTGACTTAAGGAAGTTTATCTGTGCTCTTTTCATTCTCTGGTTTTATGCAGCACCCCAACTCACCTTTCCCCTTAAGCAAGCATAAGTTGGTTTTCTAAATTTGAGACCCTGTTCTGTTCTGTAATTCAGTTCCTGTGTACCCAAGTTTACATTCCGTGTATTACTGATACCTTATGATGTTTCTTTTTCTGTGTGACTTATTTCAGTTAGAATCATCATACCTGAATCCACTCATTGTGCTGCTAAGTGCCTGATGACACAGATTTCATTGCTGAGTGATATTGCTTTGTAAGTAAATACCACAACTTTTTTATCCATTTTTCACTTTCTGCGATGTTGAACTTGTACTGTAAACGAGGTTCTTGTAAACAGAGCCGTTCCAAACTTTGGGGTGGCTGTGTCTTTTTGATTTTAATTTCCCTAAGCTATAGGACCATAAGTGGAAGTACCCTAGGTTCTGTTGCTTTGTTTTTTAGATGTTTCAGGAAACACCATACACTTCTCCCGAGTGGTTGTTGGCAATTTACATCCCGCCCATCAGCATAAGAAGGCTCCCAGTTCTCCATGGCCTGTCCTGCCTTTCTGGATTTTACACTTTTTTCAGATGGCCCTTTTGACCGGGGGGAAGGGAGACTTCATTGTAGTGCAGATTTCCCTTGCAAGCTTGCTTGGTTGGCCAAAAAGGGCGTATGCGTTTTTTCATGAATATATTCAGGAAAAAACGCATACGCCCTTTTTGGCCAAGTGCATCATTGTGGACGTTCTGCCTCTTTTCCTATGCTTTCAATGCAATTCCAGTCTACATCCTGAAATCGGTTTCCTGCAATTCTGCCCCGCTTTCAAGTCCTCTTGGCAGCCTTACTTCAGTCTATTTTTGGACGATAGCTGTCATTTATAACTCTGCAGGTTTGTGAATTACAGTGCCCCTGAGCTCCTTTCTTCAACTCGCTTTCTTTTGAGCTGGCCGCAACACCGCAGGATGGCTTCAGGTCCTAATCTGGTTCCGGCACGGCACACTGAGCCTTTGGTTATTTCCTCTTCCTGGTGGGAAATGAGAGTTAAATTTGCCCGTCCAGACACCTCCAGCTAGCCTCTCATTGGTTCTCGCTATTCCTGTTCATCTTCCGCAGAAATTGCAAACTGAGCCAAACAGGAGGTTAAAGGCGCTGACTCTCCAAGTGGGGAGAGTGTTAGTAAAGCGTCTGAAATGTTGCACCCGAGTTACCAGGGGAGGAAAACTGAGACATATTTGAACACGTCTCCCGTTCACATGGTTGATCACACTTGGGTTCCACATGCATGTTTTAACTGAAGGAAGAATACCTTAAACCTGAAGAGTTGAGACCCGTGTAATGGGTACCATGCAATATGACTTCAAAGGGTCTTCATTTGCTCACCGAACCTCTCCAATCCTATCACTGCTGCGTTTATGCCCCTGTACACACGCTTGATTCTCTTTTGGAGACATAGCAATCCATAGGTTTTACGATACTTACTAGTCAGGTACATTCTTAGGCGTTTAATATGCGGTGTTGAGTCCATTTCGTTGAGCAAGGAGTAGCTCTTGTCTATTCCATATTTGACTTAAGGAACTTTATCTGTGCTCATTTCAATCTCTGGTTTTATGCAGCACCCCAACTCACCTTTCCCCTTAAGCAAGCATAAGTTGGTTTTCTAAATTTGAGACCCTGTTCTGTTTTGGAATGGAGTTCCTGTGTAGCCAAGTTTACATTCCGTGTATTAGTGATATCTTATGATGTTTCTTTTTCTGTGTGACTTATTTCAGTTAGAATCATCGTACATGAATCCACTCATTATGCTGCTATGGGCCTGATGACATAGATTTCATTGCTGAGTGATACTGCATTGTAAGTAAATACCACAAGTTCTTTCTCCATTTTTCACTTTCTGCGATGTTGAACTTGTACTGTAAACGAGGTTCTTGTAAACAGAGGCTTCCCAAACTTTGGGGTGGCTGTGTCTTTTTGATTTTAATTTCCCTAAGTTATAGGACCATAAGTGGAAGTGCCCTAGGCTCTGTTGCTTTGTTTTTTAGATGTTTCAGGAAACACCATACACTTCTCCCTAGTGTCTGTTGGCAATTTACATCCCGCCCATCAGCATAACAAGGCTCCCAGTTCTCCATGGCCTGTCCTGCCTTTCTGGATTTCACACTTTTTTCAGATGGCCCTTTTGACCGGGGGGAAGTGAGACTTCATTGTAGTGCAGATTTCCTTTGCAAGTTTGGTTGGTTGGCCAAAAAGGGCGTATGCGGTTTTTCCTGAATATATTCAGGAAAAAATGCATACGCCCTTTTTGGCCAAGTGCATCATTGTGGACGTTCTGCCTCTTTTCCTATGCTTTCAATGCAATTCCAGTCTACCTCCTGAAATCGGTTTCCTGCAATTCTGCCCCACTTTCAAGTCCTCTTGGCAGCCTTACTTCAGTCTATTTTTGGACGATAGCTGTCATTTATAACTCTGCAGGTTTGTGAATTACAGTGCCCCTGAGCTCCTTTCTTCAACTCGCTTTCTTGTGACCTGGCCGCAACACCGCAGGATGTCTTCAGGCCATAATCTGGTTCTGGCACGGCACGCTGAGCCTTTGGTTAATTCCTCTTCCTGGTGGGAAATGAGAGTTAAATTTGCCCGTCCAGACACCTCCAGCTAGTCTCTCATTGGTTCTCGCTATTCCTGTTCATCTTCCGCAGAAATTGCAAACTGGGCCAAACAGGAGGTTAAAGGGACTGACTCTCCAAGTGGGGAGAGTGTTAGTAAAGCGTCTGGAATGTTGCACCCGAGTACCAGGGTACGAAAACTGAGACATATTTGAACACGTCTCCCGATCACATGGTTGATCATACTCTAGGTTCCACATGCATGTTTTAGCTGAAGGAAGAATACCTTAAACCTGGGTAGTTGAAAACCGTGGAATGGGTACCATGCAATATGACTTCAAATGGTCTTCATTTGCTCACGAACCTCTCCAATCCTATCACTGCTGCGTTTATGCCCCTGTACACATGCTTGATTCTCTTTCGGAGACATAGCAATCCATAGGTTTTAAGATACTTACTAGTCAGGTACATTCTTAGGCGTTTAATATGCGGTGTTGAGTCCATTTCGTTGAGCAAGGAGTAGCTCTTGTCTATTCCATATTTGGCTTAAGGAACTTTATCTGTGCTCATTTCAATCTCTGGTTTTATGCAGCACCCCAACTCACCTTTCCCCTTAAGCAAGCATAAGTTGGTTTTCTAAATTTGAGACCCTGTTCTGTTCTGTAATTCAGTTCCTGTGTAGCCAAGTTTACATTCCGTGTATTACTGATATCTTATGATGTTTCTTTTTCTGTGTGACTTATTTCAGTTAGAATCATCATACCTGAATCCATTCATTGTGCTGCTAAGGGCCTGATGACACAGATTTCATTGCTGAGTGATATTGCTTTGTAAGTAAATACCACAACTTCTTTATCCATTTTTCACTTTCTGCGATGTTGAACTTGTACTGTAAACGAGGTTCTTGTAAACAGAGCCGTTCCAAACTTTGGGGTGGCTGTGTCTTTTTGATTTTAATTTCCCTAAGCTATAGGACCATAAGTGGAAGTGCCCTAGGCTCTGTTGCTTTGTTTTTTAGATGTTTCAGGAACACCATACACTTCTCCTGAGTGTCTGTTGGAAATTTACATCCCGCCCATCAGCATAACAAGTCTCCCAGTTCTCCATGGCCTGTCCTGCCTTTCTGGATTTTACACTTTTTTCAGATGGCCCTTTTGACTGGGGGGAAGTGAGACTTCATTGTAGTGCAGATTTCCTTTGCAAGCTCGCTTGGTTGGCCAAAAAGGGCGTATGCGTTTTTTCCTGAATATATTCAGGAAAAGACGCATACGCACTTTTTGGCCAAGTGCATCATTGTGGACGTTCTGCCTCTTTTCCTATGCTTTCAATGCAATTCCAGTCTACCTCCTGAAATCGGTTTTCCTGCAATTCTGCCCCGCTTTCAATTCCTCTTGGCAGCCTTACTTCAGTCTATTTTTGGACGATAGCTGTCATTTATAACTCTGCAGGTTTGTGAATTACAGTGCCCCTGAGCTCCTTTCTTCAACTCGCTTTCTTTTGAGCTGGCCGCAACACCGCAGGATGGCTTCAGGCCCTAATCTGGTTCCGGTACGGCACGCTGAGCCTTTGGTTATTTCCTCTTCCTGGTGGGAAATGAGAGTTAAATTTGCCCGTCCAGACACCTCCAGCTAGCCTCTCATTGGTTCTCGCTATTCCTGTTCATCTTCCGCAGAAATTGCAAACTGTGCCAAACAGGAGGTTAAAGGCGCTGACTCTCCAAGTGAGGAGAGTGTTATTAAAGCATCTGGAATGTTGCACCCGAGTACCAGGGGAGGAAAACTGAGACATATTTGAACACGTCTCCCGATCACATGGTTGATCATACTCTGGGTTCCACATGCATGTTTTAGCTGAAGGAAGAATACCTAAAACCTGGGTAGTTGAAACCCGTGGAATGGGTACCATGCAATATGACTTCAAAGGGTCTTCATTTGCTCACCGAACCTCTCCAATCCTATCACTGCTGCGTTTATGCCCCTGAACACATGCTTGATTCTCTTTCGGAGACATAGCAATCCATAGGTTTTAAGATACTTACTAGTCAGGTACATTCTTAGGCGTTTAATATGCGGTGTTGAGTCCATTTCGTTGAGCAAGGAGTAGCTCTTGTCTATTCCATATTTGGCTTAAGGAACTTTATCTGTGCTCGTTTCAATCTCTGGTTTTATGCAGCACCCCAACTCACCTTTCCCCTTAAGCAAGCATAAGTTGGTTTTCTAAAGTTGAGAACCTGTTCTGTTTTGGAATTCAGTTCCTGTGTAGCCAAGTTTACATTCCGTGTATTGTTGATATCTTATGATGTTTCTTTTTCTGTGTGACTTATTTCAGTTAGAATCATCGTACCTGAATCTACTCATTATGCTGCTACGGGCCTGATGACATAGATTTCATTGCTGAGTGATACTGCATTGTACGTAAGTACCACAAGTTCTTTATCCATTTTTCACTTTCTGTGATATTGAACTTGTATGGTAAACGAGGTTCTTGTAAACGGAGGCGTCCCAAACTTTGGGGTGGCTGTGTCTTTTTGATTTTAATTTCCCTAAGCTATAGGACCATAAGTGGAAGTGCCCTAGGCTCTGATGCTTTGTTTTTTAGATGTTTCAGGAAACACCATACACTTCTTCTGAGTGTCTGTTGGCAATTTACATCCCGCCCGTCAGCATAACAAGGCTCCCAGTTCTCCATGGCCTGTCCTGCCTTTCTGGATTTTACACTTTTTTCAGATGCCCCTTTTGACCGGGGGGAAGTGAGACTTCATTTTAGTGCAGATTTCCTTTGCAAGTTTGCTTGGTTGGCCAAAATGCGCGTATGCGTTTTCTCCTGAATTCAGGAAAAAACGCATACGCCCTTTTTGGCCAAGTGCATCATTGTGGACGTTCTGCCTCTTTTCCTATGCTTTCAATGCAATTCCAGTCTACCTCCTGAAATCGGTTTCCTGCAATTCTGCCCCGCTTTCAAGTCCTCTTGGCAGCCTTACTTCAGTCTATTTTTGGACGATAGCAGTCATTTATAACTCTGCAGGTTTGTGAATTACAGTGCCCCTGAGCTCCTTTCTTCAACTCGCTTTCTTGTGACCTGGCCGCAACACCGCAGGATGGCTTTAGGCCCTAATCTGGTTCCGGCACGGCACGCTGAGCCTTTGGTTAATTCCTCTTCCTGGTGGGAAATGAGAGTTAAATTTGCCCGTCCAGACACCTCCAGCTAGTCTCTCATTGGTTCTCGCTATTCCTGTTCATCTTCCGCAGAAATTGCAAACTGGGCCAAACAGGAGGTTAAAGGCACTGACTGTCCAAGTCGGGAGAGTGTTAGTAAAGCGTCTGGAATGTTGCACCCGAGTACCAGGGTACGAAAACTGAGACATATTTGAACACGTCTCCCGATCACATGGTTGATCATACTCTAGGTTCCACATGCATGTTTTAGCTGAAGGAAGAATACCTTAAACCTGCAGAGTTGAGACCCGTGGAATGGGTACCATGCAATATGACTTCAAAGGGTCTTCATTTGCTCACCGAACCTCTCCAATCCTATCACTGCTGCGTTTATGCCCCTGTACACATGCTTGATTCTCTTTCGGAGACATAGCAATCCATAGGTTTTAAGATACTTACTAGTCAGGTACATTTTTAGGCGTTTAATATGCGGTGTTGAGTCCATTTCGTTGAGCAAGGAGTAGCTCTTGTCTATTCCATATTTGGCTTAAGGAACTTTATCTGTGCTCATTTCAATCTCTGGTTTTATGCAGCACCCCAACTCACCTTTCCCCTTAAGCAAGCATAAGTTGGTTTTCTAAATTTGAGACCCTGTTCTGTTCTGTAATTCAGTTCCTGTGTAGCCAAGTTTCCATTCCGTGTATTACTGATATCTTATGATGTTTCTTTTTCTGTGTGACTTATTTCAGTTAGAATCATCATACCTGAATCCACTCATTGTGCTGCTAAGGGCCTGATGACACAGATTTCATTGCTGAGTGATATTGCTTTGTAAGTAAATACCACAACTTCTTTATCCATTTTTCACTTTCTGCGATGTTGAACTTGTACTGTAAACGAGGTTCTTGTAAACAGAGCCGTTCCAAACTTTGGGGTGGCTGTGTCTTTTTGATTTTAAATTCCCTAAGCTATAAGACCATAAGTGGAAGTGCCCTAGGCTCTGTTGCTTTGTTTTTTAGATGTTTCAGGAAACACCATACACTTCTCCCGAGTGGTTGTTGGCAATTTACATCCCGCCCATCAGCATAAAAAGGCTCCCAGTTCTCCATGGCCTGTCCTGCCTTTCTGGATTTTACACTTTTTTCAGATGGCCCTTTTGACCGGGGGGAAGTGAGACTTCATTGTAGTGCAGATTTCCTTTGCAAGCTTGCTTGGTTGGCCAAAAAGTGCGTATGCATTTTTTCCTGAATATATTCAGGAAAAAACGCATACGCCCTTTTTGGCCAAGTGCATCATTGTGGAAGTTCTGCCTCTTTTCCTATGCTTTCAATGCAATTCCAGTCTACCTCCTGAAATTGGTTTCCTGCAATTCTGCCCCGCTTTCAAGTCCTCTTGGCAGCCTTACTTCAGTCTATTTTTGGACGATAGCTGTCATTTATAACTCTGCAGGTTTGTGAATTACAGTGCCCCTCAGCTCCTTTCTTCAACTCGCTTTCTTGTGACCTGGCCGCAACACCGCAGGATGGCTTCAGGCCCTAATCTGGTTCAGGCATGGCACGCTGAGCCTTTGGTTAATTCCTCTTCCTGGTGTGAAATGAGAGTTAAATTTGCCCGTCCAGACACCTCCAGATAGTCTCCATTGGTTCTCGCTATTCCTGTTCATCTTCCGCAGAAACTGCAAACTGGGCCAAACGGGAGGTTAAAGGGACTGACTCTCCAAGTCGGGAGAGGGTTAGTAAAGCGTCTGGAATGTTGCACCCGAGTACCAGGGTATGAAAACTGAGACATATTTGAACACGTCTCCCGATCACATGGTTGATCATACTTGGGTTACACATGCATGTTTTAGCTGAAGGAAGAATACATTAAACCTGGAGAGTTGAGACCCGTGTAATGGGTACCATGCAATATGACTTCAAAGGGTCTTCATTTGCTCACCGAACCTCTCCAATCCTATCACTGCTGCATTTATGCCCCTGTACACACGCTTGATTCTCTTTTGGAGACACAGCAATCCATAGGTTTTACGATACTTACTAGTCAGGTACATTCTGAGGCGTTTAATATTCGGTGTTGAGTCGTTTCGTTGAGCAAGGAGTAGCTCTTGTCTATTCCATATTTGACTTAAGGAACTTTATCTGTGCTCATTTCAATCTCTGGTTTTATGCAGCACCCCAACTCACCTTTACCCTTAAGCAAGCATAAGTTGGTTTTCTAAATTTGAGACCCTGTTCTGTTCTGTAATTCAGTTCCTGTGTAGCCAAGTTTCCATTCCGTGTATTACTGATATCTTATGATGTTTCTTTTTCTGTGTGACTTATTTCAGTTAGAATCATCATACCTGAATCCACTCATTGTGCTGCTAAGGGCCTGATGACACAGATTTCATTGCTGAGTGATATTGCTTTGTAAGTAAATACCACAACTTCTTTATCCATTTTTCACTTTCTGCGATGTTGAACTTGTACTGTAAACGAGGTTCTTGTAAACAGAGCCGTTCCAAACTTTGGGGTGGCTGTGTCTTTTTGATTTTAAATTCCCTAAGCTATAAGACCATAAGTGGAAGTGCCCTAGGCTCTGTTGCTTTGTTTTTTAGATGTTTCAGGAAACACCATACACTTCTCCCGAGTGGTTGTTGGCAATTTACATCCCGCCCATCAGCATAAAAAGGCTCCCAGTTCTCCATGGCCTGTCCTGCCTTTCTGGATTTTACACTTTTTTCAGATGGCCCTTTTGACCGGGGGGAAGTGAGACTTCATTGTAGTGCAGATTTCCTTTGCAAGCTTGCTTGGTTGGCCAAAAAGGGCGTATGCGTTTTTTCCTGAATATATTCAGGAAAAAACGCATACGCCCTTTTTGGCCAAGTGCATCATTGTGGAAGTTCTGCCTCTTTTCCTATGCTTTCAATGCAATTCCAGTCTACCTCCTGAAATTGGTTTCCTGCAATTCTGCCCCGCTTTCAAGTCCTCTTGGCAGCCTTACTTCAGTCTATTTTTGGACGATAGCTGTCATTTATAACTCTGCAGGTTTGTGAATTACAGTGCCCCTCAGCTCCTTTCTTCAACTCGCTTTCTTGTGACCTGGCCGCAACACCGCAGGATGGCTTCAGGCCCTAATCTGGTTCAGGCATGGCACGCTGAGCCTTTGGTTAATTCCTCTTCCTGGTAGGAAATGAGAGTTAAATTTGCCCGTCCAGACACCTCCAGATAGTCTCCATTGGTTCTCGCTATTCCTGTTCATCTTCCGCAGAAACTGCAAACTGGGCCAAACGGGAGGTTAAAGGGACTGACTCTCCAAGTCGGGAGAGGGTTAGTAAAGCGTCTGGAATGTTGCACCCGAGTACCAGGGTATGAAAACTGAGACATATTTGAACACGTCTCCCGATCACATGGTTGATCATACTTGGGTTACACATGCATGTTTTAGCTGAAGGAAGAATACATTAAACCTGGAGAGTTGAGACCCGTGTAATGGGTACCATGCAATATGACTTCAAAGGGTCTTCATTTGCTCACCGAACCTCTCCAATCCTATCACTGCTGCGTTTATGCCCCTGTACACACGCTTGATTCTCTTTTGGAGACACAGCAATCCATAGGTTTTACGATACTTACTAGTCAGGTACATTCTGAGGCGTTTAATATTCGGTGTTGAGTCGTTTCGTTGAGCAAGGAGTAGCTCTTGTCTATTCCATATTTGACTTAAGGAACTTTATCTGTGCTCATTTCAATCTCTGGTTTTATGCAGCACCCCAACTCACCTTTACCCTTAAGCAAGCATAAGTTGGTTTTCTTAATTTGAGACCCTGTTCTGTTCTATAATTCAGTTCCTGTGTAGCCAAGTTTACATTCCGTGTATTACTGATATCTTATGATGTTTCTTTTTCTTTGTGACTTATTTCAGTTAGAATCATCATACCTGAATCCACTCATTGTGCTGCTAAGGGCCTGATGAAACAGATTTCATTGCTGAGTGATATTGCTTTGTAAGTAAATACCACAACTTCTTTATCCATTTTTCACTTTCTGTGATGTTGAACTTGTACTGTAAACGAGGTTCTTGTAAACAGAGCCATTCCAAACTTTGGGGTGGCTGTGTCTTTTTGATTTTAATTTCCCTAAGCTATAGGACCATAAGTGGAAGTGCCCTAGGCTCTGTTGCTTTGTTTTTTAGATGTTTCAGGAAACACCATACACTTCTCCCGAGTGTCTGTTGGCAATTTACATCCCACCCATCAGCATAACAAGGCTCCCAGTTCTCCATGGCCTGTCGTGCCTTTATGGATTTTACACTTTTTTCAGATGGCCCTTTTGACCAGGTGGAAGTGAGACTTCATTGTAGTGTAAATTTCCTTTGCAAGCTTGCTTGGTTGGCCAAAAAGGGCGTATGCGTTTTTTCCTGAATATATTCAGGAAAAAACACATACGCCCTTTTTGGCCAAGTGCATCATTGTCGAGTTTCTGACTCTCTTCATATGTTTTCAGTGCAATTCCAGTCTACCTCCTGAAATCGGTTTCCTGCAATTCTGCCTTGCTTTCAATGCCTCTTCATAGCCTTACCTCAATATATTTTTTAAAAATAGTTGACCTTTATAACTCTGCAGGTATTTGAATTGCAGTGGCCCTTAGCTCCATTTTTTAGCTCTTATTTTTGTGGTCTTGCCCCGTAACCACAGGATTCCTTGAAGCCCTATTTTTCTTCTGGGGCACCTTGCTGTCCCTTTGGTTAATTCTTCTTACTGATGTGATATTAGAGTGACATGTGCCCATTGAAACCGCTACAGCTAGTTTCTCACTGGTTCCCCCTATTCCCATTCATCCTCTGCACTAACTGCAGACTGTGCGATACCAGAACTTAAAGGCATTGACTCCATGTGGGAATGTTGTTAGTAAAGCGGCTGGAATGTCGATCCGGAGCCCCAGGAGTGGAAAAATGAGGTGCGTTTTAGAAACCTTTCCCGATCATATGGTATACCAGTCGCTGGGTTTCCCAAGCATGGTTTAGCTGTAGGAAGATTCCCTTCAACCTGGAGTGTTGGGACCCTTGGACTGAGTAGCATGAAGTATTGCATTAAACTTTCGGCAGTTGCTCACCAAAGCTCACCAATCCTGTCAGCCCCAAGTGTCCAGCCTTATGTCTTATCCAGCTGTGGGTTTATATGTGGTCAATCCAGGTTGCATCACAGCCCCTGAGCGAATTTTGTAAGAATTTTTCTCTCTTTCATTGTTTCAGCGTTTTGTTTTTAAAATTTATTTCTATAATGGGGTTTAGCTCATTTTCACTGCTGTGTTTGTGCCGCTCTGCACACACTTGATTCCCTTATGGAGATATATCAATACATGGGTTTTAAGATTCTTATTACTCAGATATATTTCTCTGCGGTGTATAGGGTGTGTTGAGGCCAGTTCATTGAGCAAGGTGTAGATCTTGTCTAATACCTATTTGGTTTATTGAACGGTATCTGTGCTAATTTCAAACTCTGGTTTTATGCATCACCCCACCTCTCCTTTCCCCTTAAGCTGACATAAGTGTGTTTTCTAAATGTGAGACACTGTTCTGTTCTGTAATTCATTTCTTGTGCAGCCATATTTACCCTCCCTCTATAAGTGATATCTTATGATATGTTTCTTTTTCTGTTTGACTTATTTCAAGTAGTATTATCGGACCTAAATCCACTCTTTATCCTTCTACTAGCCTTATTACATTGATTTCATGGTGAAGAGATATTCCATTGTACATAAGTACCACATCTTCTTTATCCATTGTTCTCTTTCCTGGGATATTTAAGGTGTACTGAAGTTGAGGTTCTTGTAAACAGAGTAGCCCTAAACTGTGGTGTGCTTGTGTCTTGTTGATTTTTAGACTTCCCTAGATATACTCCCATGATTGGAAGTGTCCTATGCTCTGTAGCTCTGTTTTTTAGATGATTTAGGAACCACCATACACTTCTCCAGAGTGGCTCTCGGCAGTTCACACACTGCCCATCAGCGTATAAAGGCTCCCTGTTCTCCATGGCCTGTCCTGCATTTCTGGTTTTTACAATTTTTTAGGATGGCCCTTTTGACCGGTGGGAAGTGAGACTTCTTTGTTGTGCACATTTGCATTGCTTGCTTGCTTCGTTGCCCATAAAGTGCGTATGCGTTTTTTCCTGGATATAATCAGGAAAAAACGCATACACCCTTTTGGGCCAACTGCATCATTGTCGAAATTCTGCCGCTTTTCATGTGCGTTAAAGACGAGTCCAATCTATCTCTTGAAATCTGTTTCTTGTAATTCTGTCTTGCATTCAGATCCTCTTCTTTGCCTTACCTCAACATATTTTTGGACGTTAGTTTTCATTTATAACTCTGCAGGTTTGTGAATTGCAGTGACCCTGAGCTCCATTTTTTAAGTTGCTCTTTTGTGAGCTGGCCTCAAACCCGCAGGATTGCTTCAGGCCCTATTTTGGCTCCGGCGAGGCAGGCTGAGCCTTTCTTTAATTCTTATTCTTAATGGGAAATTAGAGTGATATGTGCCCGTCCAAACCCCTACAACTCTTCTCTCATTGGTTCCCCCTCTTCCCGTTCATCCTCCTCACAATTTGCAAAATGTGTGAAACAGAAGTTTAAATGTGCTGATTCTCCAAGTGGGGAGATTCTAAGTAGCGTGGCTGGAATGGTGAACAGGAGCACCAGGAGAGGATAAATGAGGTGCATTTTAGACACATCTCCCGATCACATGGTGTACAGTCCTCTGGGTTTTCCATGCATGTTTTAGCTGTAGGAAGATCCCTTGAACCTGCAGATTTGGGACCCATTGAATGGGTACCAGGTAGTATTACTTTAAAGGGTGTGCATTTCCTCACCCAACCTCACATTTCTCTTAGCGCAAACAGTTTCCAGCCTTATGTCTCATCCTGCTGTGGGTCTAGATGTGTTCAATCCATGTTGCATCACCGTCCCTGAGGAAAAGTTGTAAGAGGTTTTCTCTGTCTCTCTGTCGTTTATTTTTTTCAATTTATTACTATATTGGTTACAGCTGATTTTCAAAGCTCTGTTTCTTGCTGCTGTACATCCACTTGATTCACGTACAGAGAGACATCAATAAATTCTTTTTCAGATTCTTACCAGTCGTATATATTCTTTTCCGGTGACTTGAGTGTGCTGAGTGCAGTTCTTTTAGCTACCGTGTAGGCCTTGTTGATTATCAGTTTGGTATTTGGAATGGTATCTTTGCTAATTTCAACCTCCTGGATGATGCCTCACCCCTCCCCACCTTTCCCGTTTAGCAGCCTTATGCGTGTTTTCTACATATTTGACTATGTTTTTGTTTTGTAATTTATTTCATGTGTAGCCATTTTGGATTCCACCTTTAAGTGATATCTTATGATATGTGTCTTTTTCTTTTTGAATTCTGTCACTTAGAATGATCATACGTAACTCCTCCGGAGTTGTTACAACTGGCCATATTTCATTGATTTCCAGGCTGAATAATATTCCACTCTACCTAAGTACCACATCTCTATCCATTTTTTCCCTCCAGAGACATTTAAGTTATATCCTAGTCGAGGATCTTTTAAACAGAGAGGGGGTAAACATTGGGGTGCCTGTGTCCTCTCGATTTTTGTTTTTCCCAAGATATACGCCCATGAGTGCAAGTGCCCTATGCTCTGTAGCTCATTTTTTAGATGCTTTAGTAAACACAATACACTTCTCCAGAATGGCCGTTGGCAATATACATTTCCACTATAAGTCTCACAGGGCTCCCTCTTCTCGTTGCCCTGTCCTGCATTTCTGTTGTTTACGCTTTATGAGGATGGCTCTTCTGACTGATGCGAAGTGATATCTTTTGTGGTATTGACTTCCAGTGCCCACCTGTTTGGTTGGCTAAAAAAGTGTATGCCCTTTTCTTGAATATATACAGAAAAGAACACATACACCCTTTTTGGCCAACTGCAATGTTGGCAATGTTCAGCTCCTTTTCTTGTGCTTAATGGCGAGTCCTTTCTACCTCCTCAAATCCCTTTCCTGCCATTCTCCCTTGCTTACAAGTCCTTTTCTCTGACTTTCCTCAAGACATTTTTCAGTGATGGATATTTTCAACTCTGCAGTTTTGTGAATTTTACTGCCCCTGAGTTCCATTGTTCAACTCGTGTTTATGGGAACTGGCCACAAAGCAGCGGGATTTCCTCAAGCCCTATACTGTTTCCATGGGCAACCCTAGCCTTTGGTCAATTCGTCTTCCTGATTGGAAATTAGAGTGACATGTGCCTGTCTGAACACCTAGGACTTGTCTCTCATTGTTCCTCATCCTTCCGCTTCATCCTCTGGACAAATTCCAAACTGTACGCAACAGGATGTTGACAGTGCTGACATCTCCAAGTGGGGAGACTGTTAGTAAAGACGCTGGAGGGGTGAACCCGAGCACCAGGAGATGAGGAGATGAGATGCCTTTTCCAAACTCTTCCCGATCAGACGGTATACCATCCTCTGGGTGTGACAGACCTGTTTTAGCAGTAGGAAGAGTCCCATTCATGTAAGGACAACACCAGGGCTTTTTCAAAATCAGTGTCTCCCCGAAACCCAAACTGGGGAAGTTTTTAAGCTACGGCTACACATATGTTCATTAAGGGCCTTGGGAAGTAGGCAGAGTCCAAACTTTAGATGATTGAAGTCTTCAGGGTCAGAAGCACTCACCACCAGCTTCCCTTAGGCTACACTTTAACTGTCATTGATAGATGATGTCAATAAAAATATCTATTCTTTTTCAGATTATTTCCCCTTATAGGTTATTGCAAAATGTTGAGTGTAGTTCCCTGTGCTATACAGTAGTTCCTTGTTGATGATCTATTTTATACATAGCAGTGTGTATGTGTTCATTCCAAACTGTTAATTTATCCCTCCTCCCACCTTTCCCCTTTGGTAATAATAAATTATAAGATTTTATACTTCTCAGAAATGGGGGAGCTGAAAGAGAGGTATCATTTTCAATGGAAAAGCATTTAAAACAAGATTGAAGGTTTAACCAAGATTATTAGCTGTACATCCTTGGAAAGAAATCACTTCGTTTCTCTAATATTGACCTGACAAATAAGACAAACCTTTTCACTGAACTTGCTTATAAAAAGTGATGGAAATATCAAATGGAAGTGTTAAAAACATCTTATTTTACCCGAGCCTTATACACTGTTCTATGTTAACTACAGTTTGGCTCACACATCTGTTCATTGAGGTTACAATAGTCTCAATTTCTGTTACTGATCCTCCAGAGTGGACCCCAACAAGTGTCCCCGTGCCCAGTGTCATTGGGGCCAACAGATCGAGACTGAGTTTGGTTCACAAGCAAAGGAAACTTTATATTTTGATCAGAGAATGGAGAGGTGAGAGCATGCACTACCCCGTGGGCTGTGGGCTGGGCTGCTGTGTAGAGATCCTGTCAGAGTCAGTGGGAGGGAGGGAGGCGGCGGAGCTCTCGAGGGCCGGGTTGGCTGTAGCTCAGGCTCTATATCGTGGAGTCTGCACTGGGCCCCAGGAGCTGAGGTGTCGACCCAGCCATTCTGCACTAGGAAATCTGGTCTGAAGTGCCGGGTGTGGAAGCTCTGCATGCGGGACCCTAGGAGCACGTGAAATTAGACAAAGCACAAAGGATAAAAAAGGTTAGACTTGACTTTATTGCCCAGATTCTATTTTTATCTCCCAGGGATTTTTAATGGGCTTTGCTGGGGACAAACCCCTCCTCTGCCTTTTGTCCCGTTCCTCATTCTTGGAGTGCTGAGGGTGCAGACCCTTCTTCTGTAACTGCTGAGTGCTGAGTTGGGAGCCCTCATACCCTGGGGCGAGGGTCAGAGCTTCTCCCCAGCAGCCTCCCGGTGACGTTGATTGTCCCCAGGACCCCTGCCTCCCTGCTCGTCCACCTGAGCACCAGCATTGGAAGTGTTATAGATTCTAATGACCTTTAAGGGTCCAGGAAAGAGATGTGCAGAGACGCTGTGGGGGCCGGTTTCACCCCGCCCCACATTTGTTCGGCCACCTTAGGCTGACCGTCTCTGCCAGCCTAGATGCTCTGACCAGTAGTCTGCGCTTTCTTCAATTAGGCCCCTGAATTAACGTACAAACAGCACCAGGTGTCAGAGCCCTGCCCGCTCAACTCCCAGACAGTCCAGGGTCAGTGGTGATCAAGGACCATGATGGCTACTGAGTCAACAGCCTTTTGAAGTAAACAGGAGTCCAGCCGGTCTTATTGGCCACCATCATCACGGTGTCTGTAGGCTTTTCTATGGTGACAGTGTGGTATACTGTTCCCCCGCCAAGATTATTAGCTCCCCTCTGGGTGCAGTAAGTCCTGCAAGCAGTAGTCTACTCTTTTGGGACACACTCTTGTTGTTTTATGAGAGAAACTCCAGGTCAAGTGATGTTCACACGAGTCGTCATGGTGCCCTGTTGCCCCCGGTTATCTCTCTGGATGTTGGAGTTGGAGGGCCTCCTCACTCGAGGTCGGTGTGCCCACGGAGCGAACCCTGCAACTTCAGGGCATGGTTGGTGGTTAGGATCACCACGTGGGGTCCTTTTCCCTTAGGAGGGAGGTGGCCTTTTGGGCTGCTGATTTCCAGGTTTTTAGATACCGCCAGTATCTTGGCCAGATGTGGCAGTGGGCCAAGCCCCTTAGTGACCGTAGTTTATCCTACCTGGATGGCATTATTGCATTGTTCCATTTCAAGTGGTCCCAGTTTTTGCACTAATTCTCCAATGGCGATTCACCTTTCACCGGGAATGTAAAGGTCAAAGGGTTTAGCTAAATTAGGGAGTTCCAGGGCAAGGGTCTGAATTGACTGCTCTTTCCATTCTTGAAAGGCCACTTCTGGATTCTATTCAAAAGGATCATCATCGTTTCCTTTCAGTGTTTCATATAGAGGCCCAGCTAGTAGACTGTAGTTAGGGATCCAGAAGCAGCAAACCCTGGCCTCCCCAGGAACCCCTAAGCTGTCTTCTAGTTTTAGAAAGGGGTAAGGCTGAAAATGGTTTCTTCCCTTTCCTGGGATGGGCTTCTCTGACCTTCTGTGAGAATGAAGCCCAGGCAGGTCACCGCAGTCTGTGATATTTGAGCTTTTTCTTGGACAACTTCTATCCTTTATTGGCTTGGTAGTTCAGAGGCCTCCTTAGTAGGGCTGGTGATCAGAATGTCGTCTGCATATTGAAGGAGGGTTTCCTTTTCCAGAGGTAGAACTTTTAGGTCTTTAGCTAAGCTTTCCCCAAAGATGGTGTGGGAATTTTTGCACCCTTGGGGCCAGACGGCCCGGAAGTATTGTTTTAGTTGTATGTTGAGTCCTGCCACTCACAAGCCAAAATTTCTTGTGACTCTGGGACTAATGGAATACAAAAGAAGGCATCATTGAAGACTAATACAGAATACCATGTCCTGGTGGTTGGTAGAATGACCAGCAGGGTGTAGGAATTAGGAGCAACTGGAGGTATATCCTCGGTGGCTTCACTGACTGTCCTGACATCCTTTACCAGGTCCCCAGCAGCCCATGGGGCTCTCGTGGTCAGACCAATCCCAGAATATGGAGCTCACCTGGGCAGGTACCCCACCCCCACCCCAGCCCACGGGGCTCTCGTGGTCAGGCCCCTCCCAGGATACAGAGCTACCCTTGCAGGTACCGTGGCAGGGCTGGGCACACAGGAACCGTGCACATAGCCCTCATTGCAGAGCACCCCCAGCTCACCTGTCGCTCAGAGCTGACACAGAGCACCTCAGAGCAGGACTTGAACTAACAAACAGCAGCTGCGACAGGTCTGTGACCCTGGGCATCACTCCGTGAGGCCTCCCTCCACCTGGTCTTCCAGAGACTTCCACTGCACCCGGGGCACCAGGCCTCTGTCTCCAACCACCACCCACCCCTCCTCTCCCTGACTCCTGGGTTCCTCTCATTAGGAGAGGGTTTTCTTGAAGTTGTCTCCCACTCATGGGCCAGATAAAATGATTAGAAAACAAGCCAAAGCTGCAGCCCCTTGTCTATCCTGACTCTCAGGAGCCCACACCTGTTCCTTGGACCTGGCCAGTTCAGCAAGTTCCATTTTCTGCAACTGTGAGCCCCTGAGGGGTGATGATTGGCTGACCTGGGCAGCCTTACCGTGCCGGCCAGCCCTCCCCAGGTGTGCCTGGGTTGAGATCAATATAAATACCACTCCAGGCAGCAAGAGCCCCTGCAGCCGTGCCTGACGCCATTTTCTCTGCCCTGTCAGCAGTCTCGGGGCTGGGCTGGTGGGAGGGAGTGAGAGGCCACGGCTTTGTGGGTGGCCCAGTGTGAGTGGGGCTCTGCTGGACTTTCTGCAGCAGTTGCCAGGCTGCCACCTGCTAAAGAAGAGGGTGTGTCACCCATACCTGCTGCTGGAATTTCTCCCTGGGCAGAGGTGAGGAAGGAAAAAAGCAGTGGGGGCAGGGACAGGACGGGTATCTCAGGCAGGGAAATGGAAATCTTCCAGAAGAGCACCCAGGGCCAGGACCATCCTGGCTGGCCTGCAGGCACCAAGTCGGCCGGCATGCTGTCACTCGTGTGGCTCTATGGCCCTTCCTCTAGGCTTTCAAGTCCTTGTATATATTCAGGTGTTTTACCTGCGACGGGTGGGAATAGTTCAGCAGCAAATGGCCTGGGGCTCAGCTCACGTTTACTCACAGATGCCTCGGCACGGTGCCCCAGCTTTGCAATGAGGACGCTTGTTGCGTGGGGGCTGCTGGCTGAATGGGAGACGATTCCCCACCACTGACCAACTTCAGAATTGTTTACAACTGGAGCAAGTGCCCTGATACGGTTTTCCTCTGTGTAACTGGTGGGTTCTGTGTTTTTTTTCTCTTTTTCGTTTTTGGTTCAAGGTAGATTTTATTCCTCTTTTTTGTATTTACAGATATAAGCATGGAAATAATTTATTCATATAAATACATGTATGTGCAGGGAATAATTGTTTTTTCTGTTTTATTTTTTAAATTTTATTTCTTTTTAATTTTGAATTTTATTTTATATTTTTATACAGCAGGTTCTTATTGGTTATCTATTTTATACATATAAATGTATACATGCCAATCCCAGTCTCTCAACTCCTCCCACCACCACCCCCCCAACAGCTTTCCCCCCTTGTTGTCCATACGTTTGTTGTCTACATCTGTTGCTCTATTTATGCCTTGCAAAATGGTTAATCTGTACAGTTTTTCTAGGTTCCACATATATGCATGAATATACAGGATTTGTTTTTCTCTTTCTGACTTACTTCACTCTGTATGACAGTCTCTAGATCCATCGACGTCTCTACAAATGACCCAATTTCATTCCTTTTCATGGCTTAGTAATATTCCATTTTATATATGTACCACAGCTTTATGCATTCGTCTGTCTGTGGGCATTTAGGTTGCTTCCATTACCTCGATATTGTAAATAGTGATGCAATGAACATTGCGGTGAATGACTCTTTTTGATTTATGGTTTTGTCTGGGTATATGTCCAGTACTGGGATTGCTGTATCATATGGTAATTCTATTGTTAGTTTCTTAAGAAATTCCATATTGTTCTCCATAATGACTGTATCAATTTATATTCCCAACAATAGTGGAAGAGGGTTCCTTTTCTCCACACCCTTTCCAGCAATTTTTGTTTGTAGATTTTCAATGATGCCTATTCTACCAGGTGTGAGGTGATACCTCATTGTTGAATCCATTTCGTTGAGCAAGGGGTAGCTCTTGTCTATTCCATATTTGGCTTATGGAACGGTATCTGTGCTAATTTCAAACTCTGCTTTTATGCAGCACCCCAACTGACCTTCCCCCTTAAGCAAGCATAAGTTGGTTTTCTAAATTTGAGGCCCTGTTCTGTTTTGTAATTCAGTTCATGTGTAGCCAAGTTCACATTCCGTGTATTAGTGATACCTTATGATGTTTCTTTTTCTGTGTGACTTATTTCACTTAGAATCATCGTGCCTCAATCCACTCATTATGCTGGTACGGGCCTGGTGACATAGATTTCATTGCTGAGTGGTATTCTGTTGTACAGAAGTACCGCAACTTCTTTATCCATTATTTGCTCTCTGGGATATTTAACTTGTGCCGCAGAAGAGATTCCTGTAAAAACAGCCGTCCCAAATTTTGGGGTTGCTGTGTCTTTTTTATTTTAATTTCCCTAAACTATAGGACCATAAGTGGAAGTGCCCTAGGCTCTGTTGGTTTGTTTTTTAGATGTTTCAGGAAACACCATACACTTCTCCCGAGTGTCTGTTGGCAATTTACATCCCGCCCATCAGCATAACAAGGCTCCCAGTTCTCCATGGCCTGTCCTGCCTTTCTGGATTTTACACTTTTTTCAGATGGCCCTTTTGACCGGGGGGAAGTGAGACTTCATTGTAGTGCAGATTTCCTTTGCAAGCTTGCTTGGTTGGCCAAAAAGGGCGTATGCGTTTTTTCCTGAATATATTCAGGAAAAAATGCATACGCCCTTTTTGGCCAAGTGCATCATTGTGGACGTTCTGCCTCTTTTCCTATGCTTTCAATGCAATTCCAGTCTACCTCCTGAAATCGGTTTCCTGCAATTCTGCCCCGCTTTCAAGTCCTCTTGGCAGCCTTACTTCAGTCTATTTTTGGACGATAGCTGTCATTTATAACTCTGCAGGTTTGTGAATTACAGTGCCCCTGAGCTCCTTTCTTCAACTCGCTTTCTTGTGACCTGGCCGCAACACCGCAGGATGGCTTCAGGCCCTAATCTCGTTCCGGCACGGCACGCTGAGCCTTTGGTTATTTCCTCTTCCTGGTGGGAAATGAGAGTTAAATTTGCCCGTCCAGACACCTCCAGCTAGTCTCTCATTGGTTCTCCCTATTCCTGTACATCTTCCGCAGAAATTGCAAACTGGGCCAAACAGGAGGTTAAAGGCGCTGACTCTCCAAGTGGGGAGAGTGTTAGTAAAGCGTCTGGAATGTTGCACCCGAGTACCAGGGGAGGAAAACTGAGACATATTTGAACACATCTCCCGTTCACATGGTTGATCATACTCTGGGTTCCACATGCATGTTTTAGCTGAAGGAAGAATACCTTAAACCTGCAGAGTTGAGACCCGTGGAATGGGTACCATGCAATATGACTTCAAAGGGTCTTCATTTGCTCACCGAACCTCTCCAATCCTATCACTGCTGCGTTTATGCCCCTGTACACATGCTTGATTCTTTTTTGGAGACATAGCAATCCATAGGTTTTAAGGTACTTACTAGTCAGGTACATTCTTAGGCGTTTAATATGGGGTGTTGAGTCCATTTCGTTGAGCAAGGAGTAGCTCTTGTCTATTCCATATTTGGCTTAAGGAACTTTATCTGTGCTCATTTCAATCTCTTGTTTTATGCAGCACCCCAACTCACCTTTCCCCTTAAGCAAGCATAAGTTGCTTTTCTAAATTTGATACCCTGTTCTGTTTTGGAATTCAGTTCCTGTGTTGCCAAGTTTACATTCTGTGTATTAGTGATATCTTATGATGTTTCTTTTTCTGTGTGACTTATTTCAGTTAGAATCATCGTACCTGAATCCACTCATTATGCTGCTACGGGCCTGATGACATAGATTTCATTGCTGAGTGATACTGCATTGTACGTAAGTACCACAAGTTCTTTATCCATTTTTCACTTTCTGTGATATTGAACTTGTACTGTAAACGAGGTTCTTGTAAACAGAGGCGTCCCAAACTTTGGGGTGGCTGTGTCTTTTTTATTTTAATTTCCCTAAACTATAGGACCATAAGTGGAAGTGCCCTAGGCTCTGTTGCTTTGTTTTTTCGATGTTTCAGGAAACACCATACACTTCTCCCGAGTGGTTGTTGGCAATTTACATCCCGCCCATCAGCATAACAAGGCTCCCAGTTCTCCATGGCCTGTCCTGCCTTTCTGGATTTTACACTTTTTTCAGATGGCCCTTCTGACCGGGGGGAAGTGAGACTTCATTGTAGTGCAGATTTCCTTTGCAAGCTTGCTTGGTTGGCCAAAAAGGGCGTATGCGTTTTTTCCTGAATATATTCAGGAAAAAACGCATACGCCCTTTTTGGCCAAGTGCATCATTGTGGACGTTCTGCCTCTTTTCCTATGCTTGAAATGCAATTCCAGTCTACCTCCTGAAATCGGTTTCCTGCAATTCTGCCCCGCTTTCAAGTCCTCTTGGCAGCCTTACTTCAGTATATTTTTGGACGATAGCTGTCATTTATAACTCTGCAGGTTTGTGAATTACAGTGCCCCTGAGCTCCTTTCTTCAACTCGTTTTCCTGTGAGCTGGCTGCAACACCACAGGATGGCTTCAGGCCCTAATCTGGTTCCGGCACGGCACGCTGAGCCTTTGGTTATTTCCTCTTCCTGGTTGGAAATGAGAGTTAAATTTGCCCGTCCAGACACCTCCAGCTAGTCTCTCATTGGTTCTCCCTATTCCTGTTCATCTTCTGCAGAAATTGCAAACAGGAGGTTATAGGCGCTGACTCTCCAAGTGGGGAGAGTGTTAGTAAAGCGTCTGGAATGTTGCACCCGAGTACCAGGGGAGAAGAACTGAGACATATTTGAACACATCTCCCGTTCACATGGTTGATCATACTCTGGGTTCCACATGCATGTTTTAGCTGAAGGAAGAATACCTTAAACCTGCAGAGTTGAGACCCGTGGAATCGGTACCATGCAATATGACTTCAAAGGGTCTTCATTTGCTCACCGAACCTCTCCAATACTATCACTGCTGCATTTACGTCCCTGTACACAGGCTTGATTCTCTTTTGGAGACATAGCAATCCATAGGTTTTAAGATACTTACTAGTCAGGTACATTCTTAGGCGTTTAATATGGGGTGTTGAGTCCATTTCGTTGAGCAAGGAGTAGCTCTTGTCTATTCCATATTTGGCTTAAGGAACTTTATCTGTGCTCATTTCAATCTCTGGTTTTATGCAGCACCCCAACTCACCTTTCCCCTTAAGAAAGCATAAGTTGGTTTTCTAAATTTGAGACCCTGTTCTGTTTTGGAATTCAGTTCCTGTGTAGCCAAGTTTACATTCTGTGTATTAGTGATATCTTATGATGTTTCTTTTTCTGTGTGACTTATTTCAGTTAGAATCATCGTACCTGAATCCACTCATTATGCTGCTACAGGCCTGATGACATAGATTTCATTGCTGAGTGATACTACATTGTACGTAAGTACCACAAGTTCTTTATCCATTTTTCACTTTCTGTGATATTGAACTTGTACGGTAAAAGAGGTTCTTGTAAACAGAGGCGTCCCAAACTTTGGGGTGGCTGTGTCTTTTTTATTTTAATTTCCCTAAACTATAGGACCATAAGTGGAAGTGCCCTAGGCTCTGTTGCTTTGTTTTTTCGATGTTTCAGGAAACACCATACACTTCTCCCGAGTGTCTGTTGGCAATTTACATCCCGCCCATCAGCATAACAAGGCTCCCAGTTCTCCATGGCCTGTCCTGCCTTTCTGGATTTTACACTTTTTTCAGATGGCCCTTTTGACCGGGGGGAAGTGAGACTTCATTGTAGTGCAGATTTCCTTTGCAAGCTTGCTTGGTTGGCCAAAAAGGGCGTATGCGTTTTTTCCTGAATATATTCAGGAAAAAATGCATACGCCCTTTTTGGCCAAGTGCATCATTGTGGACGTTCTGCCTCTTTTCCTATGCTTTCAATGCAATTCCAGTCTACCTCCTGAAATCGGTTTCCTGCAATTCTGCCCCGCTTTCAAGTCCTCTTGGCAGCCTTACTTCAGTCTATTTTTGGACGATAGCTGTCATTTATAACTCTGCAGGTTTGTGAATTACAGTGCCCCTGAGCTCCTTTCTTCAACTCGCTTTCTTGTGACCTGGCCGCAACACCGCAGGATGGCTTCAGGCCCTAATCTGGTTCCGGCACGGCACGCTGAGCCTTTGGTTATTTCCTCTTGCTGGTGGGAAATGAGAGTTAAATTTGCCCGTCCAGACACCTCCAGCTAGTCTCTCATTGGTTCTCCCTATTCCTGTACATCTTCCGCAGAAATTGCAAACTGGGCCAAACAGGAGGTTAAAGGCGCTGACTCTCCAAGTGGGGAGAGTGTTAGTAAAGCGTCTGGAATGTTGCACCCGAGTACCAGGGGAGGAAAACTGAGACATATTTGAACACGTCTCCCGTTCACATGGTTGATCATACTCTGGGTTCCACATGCATGTTTTAGCTGAAGGAAGAATACCTTAAACCTGCAGAGTTGAGACCCGTGGAATGGGTACCATGCAATATGACTTCAAAGGGTCTTCATTTGCTCACCGAACCTCTCCAATCCTATCACTGCTGCGTTTATGCCCCTGTACACATGCTTGATTCTTTTTTGGAGACATAGCAATCCATAGGTTTTAAGATACTTACTAGTCAGGTACATTCTTAGGCGTTTAATATGGGGTGTTGAGTCCATTTCGTTGAGCAAGGAGTAGCTCTTGTCTATTCCATATTTGGCTTAAGGAACTTTATCTGTGCTCATTTCAATCTCTGGTTTTATGCAGCACCCCAACTCACCTTTCCCCTTAAGCAAGCATAAGTTGCTTTTCTAAATTTGATACCCTGTTCTGTTTTGGAATTCAGTTCCTGTGTTGCCAAGTTTACATTCTGTGTATTAGTGATATCTTATGATGTTTCTTTTTCTGTGTGACTTATTTCAGTTAGAATCATCGTACCTGAATCCACTCATTATGCTGCTACGGGCCTGATGACATAGATTTCATTGCTGAGTGATACTGCATTGTACGTAAGTACCACAAGTTCTTTATCCATTTTTCACTTTCTGTGATATTGAACTTGTACTGTAAACGAGGTTCTTGTAAACAGAGGCGTCCCAAACTTTGGGGTGGCTGTGTCTTTTTTATTTTAATTTCCCTAAACTATAGGACCATAAGTGGAAGTGCCCTAGGCTCTGTTGCTTTGTTTTTTCGATGTTTCAGGAAACACCATACACTTCTCCCGAGTGTCTGTTGGCAATTTACATCCCGCCCATCAGCATAACAAGGCTCCCAGTTCTCCATGGCCTGTCCTGCCTTTCTGGATTTTACACTTTTTTCAGATGGCCCTTCTGACCGGGGGGAAGTGAGACTTCATTGTAGTGCAGATTTCCTTTGCAAGCTTGCTTGGTTGGCCAAAAAGGGCGTATGCGTTTTTTCCTGAATATATTCAGGAAAAAACGCATACGACCTTTTTGGCCAAGTGCATCATTGTGGACGTTCTGCCTCTTTTCCTATGCTTGAAATGCAATTCCAGTCTACCTCCTGAAATCGGTTTCCTGCAATTCTGCCCCGCTTTCAAGTCCTCTTGGCAGCCTTACTTCAGTATATTTTTGGACGATAGCTGTCATTTATAACTCTGCAGGTTTGTGAATTACAGTGCCCCTGAGCTCCTTTCTTCAACTCGTTTTCCTGTGAGCTGGCTGCAACACCACAGGATGGCTTCAGGCCCCAATCTGGTTCCGGCACGGCATGCTGAGCCTTTGGTTATTTCCTCTTCCTGGTTGGAAATGAGAGTTAAATTTGCCCGTCCAGACACCTCCAGCTAGTCTCTCATTGGTTCTCCCTATTCCTGTTCATCTTCTGCAGAAATTGCAAACAGGAGGTTATAGGCGCTGACTCTCCAAGTGGGGAGAGTGTTAGTAAAGCGTCTGGAATGTTGCACCCGAGTACCAGGGGAGGAAAACTGAGACATATTTGAACACGTCTCCCGTTCACACGGTTGATCATACTCTGGGTTCCACATGCATGTTTTAGCTGAAGGAAGAATACCTTAAACCTGCAGAGTTGAGACCAGTGGAATGGGTACCATGCAATATGACTTCAAAGGGTCTTCATTTGCTCACCGAACCCCTCCAATCCTATCACTGCTGCGTTTATGCCCCTGTACACACGCTTGATTCTCTTTTGGAAACATAGCAATCCATAGGTTTTAAGATACTTACTAGTCAGGTACATTCTTAGGCGTTTAATATGGGGTGTTGAGTCCATTTTGTTGAGCAAGGAGTAGCTCTTGTCTATTCCATATTTGGCTTAAGGAACTTTATCTGTGCTCATTTCAATCTCTTGTTTTATGCAGCACCCCAACTCACCTTTACCCTTAAGCAAGCATAAGTTGGTTTTCTAAATTTGAGACCCTGTTCTGTTCTGTAATTCAGTTCCTGTGTAGCCAAGTTTACATTCCGTGTATTACTGATATCTTATGATGTTTCTTTTTCTGTGTGACTTATTTCAGTTAGAATCATCATACCTGAATCCACTCATTGTGCTGCTAAGGGCCTGATGACATAGATTTCATTGCTGAGTGATATTGCTTTGTAAGTAAATACCACAACTTCTTTATCCATTTTTCACTTTCTGCGATGTTGAACTTGTACTGTAAACGAGGTTCTTGTAAACAGAGGCGTCCCAAACTTTGGGGTGGCTGTGTCTTTTTGATTTTAATTTCCCTAATCTATAGGACCATATGTGGAAGAGCCCTAGGCTCTGTTGCTTTGTTTTTTAGATGTTTCAGGAAACACCATACACTTCTCCCGAGTGTCTGTTGGCAATTTACATCCCGCCCATCAACATAACAAGGCTCCCAGTTCTCCATGGCCTGTCCTGCCTTTCTGGATTTTACACTTTTTTCAGATGGCCCTTTCCAACCGGGGGGAAGTGAGACTTCATTGTAGTGCAGATTTCCTTTGCAAGCTTGCTTGGTTGGCCAAAAAGGGCGTATGCGTTTTTTCCTGAATATATTCAGGAAAAAACGCATACGCCCTTTTTGGCCAAGTGCATCATTGTGGACGTTCTGCCTCTTTTCCTATGCTTTCAATGTAATTCCAGTCTACCTCCTGAAATCGGTTTCCTGCAATTCTGCCCCACTTTTAAGTCCTCTTGGCAGCCTTACTTCAGTATATTTTTGGATGATAGCTGTCATTTATAACTCTGCATGTTTGTGAATTACAGTGCCCCTGAGCTCCTTTCTTCAACTCGCTTTCTTTTGAGCAGGCCGCAAAACCGCAGGATGGCTTCAGGCCCTAATCTGGTTCCGGCACGGCACGCTGAGCCTTTGGTTATTTCCTCATCCTGGTGGGAAATGAGAGTTAAATTTGCCCGTCCAGACACCTCCAGCTAGTCTCTCATTGGTTCTCGCTATTCCTGTTCATATTCCGCAGAAATTGCAAACTGGGCCAAACAGGAGGTTAAAGGCGCTGACTCTCCAAGTGGGGAGAGTGTTAGTAAAGCGTCTGGAATTTTGCACCCGAGTACCAGGGGAGAAAAATTGAGACATATTTGAACACGTCTCCCGTTCACACGGTTGATCATACTCTGGGTTCTACATGCATGTTTTAGCTGAAGGAAGAATACTTTAAACCTGCAGAGTTGAGACCCGTGGAATGGGTACCATGCAATATGTCTTCAAACGGTCTTCATTTGCTCACCGAACCTCTCCAATCCTATCACTGCTGCATTTACGCCCCTGTATACACGCTTGATTCTCTTTTGGAGACATAGCAATCCATAGGTTTTAAGATACTTACTAGTCAGGTACATTCTTAGGCGTTTAATATGGGGTGTTGAGTCCATTTCGTTGAGCAAGGAGTAGCTCTTGTCTATTCCATATTTGGCTTAAGGAACTTTATCTGTGCTCATTTCAATCTCTGGTTTTATGCAGCACCCCAACTCACCTTTCCCCTTAAGCAAGCATAAGTTGCTTTTCTGAATTTGAGACCCTGTTCTGTTCTGTAAATCAGTTACTGTGTAGCCAAGTTTACATTCTGTGTATTAGTGATATCTTATGGTGTTTCTTTTTCTGTGTGACTTATTTCAGTTAGAATCATCGTACCTGAATCCACTCATTATGCTGCTATGGGCCTGATGACATAGATTTCATTGCTGAGTGATACTGCATTGTACGTAAGTACCACAAGTTCTTTATCAATTTTTCACTTGCTGTGATATTGAACTTGTACGGTAAATGAGGTTCTTGTAAACAGAGGCGTCCCAAACTTTGGGGTGGCTGTGTCTTTTTGATTTTAATTTCCCTAAGCTATAGGACCATAAGTGGAAGTGCCCTAGGTTCTGTTGCTTTGTTTTTTAGATGTTTCAGGAAACACCATACACTTCTCCCGAGTGTCTGTTGGCAATTTACATCCCGCCCATCAGCATAACAAGGCTCCCAGTTCTCCATGGCCTGTCCTGCCTTTCTGGATTTTACACTTTTTTCAGATGGCCCTTTTGACCGGGGGGAAGTGAGACTTCATTGTAGTGCAGAATTCCTTTGCAAGTTTGCTTGGTTGGCCAAAAAGGGCGTATGCGTTTTTTCCTGAATATATTGAGGAAAAAACGCATAGGCCCTTTTTGGCCAAGTGCATCATTGTGGACGTTCTGCCTCTTTTCCTATGCTTTCAATGCAATTCCAGTCTACCTCCTGAAATCGGTTTCCTGCAATTCTGCCCCGCTTTCAAGTCCTCTTGGCAGCCTTACTTCAGTATATGTTTGGACGATAGCTGTCATTTATAACTCTGCAGGTTTGTGAATTACAGTGCCCCTGAGCTCCTTTCTTCAACTCGCTTTCTTTTTAGCAGGCCGCAACACCGCATGATGGCTTCAGGCCCTAATCTGGTTCCGGCACGGCACGCTGAGCCTTTGGTTATTTCCTCTTCCTGGTGGGAAATGAGAGTTAAATTTGCCCGTCCAGACACCTCCAGCTAGTCTCTCATTGGTTCTCCCTATTCCTGTTCATCTTCCGCAGAAATTGCAAACTGGGCCAAACAGGAGGTTAAAGGCGCTGACTCTCCAAGTGGGGAGAGTGTTAGTAAAGCGTCTGGAATGTTGCACCCGAGTACCAGGGGAGAAGAACTGAGACATATATGAATACGTCTCCCGTTCACACGGTTGATCATACTCTGGGTTCCACATGCATGTTTTAGCTGAAGGAAGAATACCTTAAACGTGGAGAGTTGAGACCCGTGTAATGGGTACCATGCAATATGACTTCAAAGGGTCTTCATTTGTTCACCGAACCTCTCCAATCCTATCACTGCTACGTTTACGCCCCTGTACACAAGCTTGATTCTCTTTTGGAGACATAGCAATCCATAGGTTTTAAGATACTTACTAGTCAGGTACATTCTTAGGCGTTTAATATGCGGTGTTGAGTCCATTTCGTTGAGCAAGGAGTAGCTCTTGTCTATTCCATATTTGGCTTAAGGAACTTTATCTGTGCTCATTTCAATCTCTGGTTTTATGCAGCACCCAAACTCACCTTTCCCCTTAAGCAAGCATAAGTTGGTTTTCTGAATTTGAGACCCTGTTCTGTTCTGTAAATCAGTTACTGTGTAGCCAAGTTTACATTCCGTGTATTACTGATATCTTATGATGTTTCTTTTTCTGTGTGACTTATTTCAGTTAGAATCATCATACCTGAATCCACTCATTGTGCTGCTAAGGGCCTGATGACATAGATTTCATTGCTGAGTGATATTGCTTTGTAAGTAAATACCACAACTTCTTTATCCATTTTTCACTTTCTGCGATGTTGAACTTGTAGTGTAAACGAGGTTCTTGTAAACAGAGGCGTCCCAAACTTTGGGGTGGCTGTGTCTTTTTGATTTTAATTTCCCTAAGCTATAGGACCATAAGTGGAAGTGCCCTAGGCTCTGTTGCTTTGTTTTTTAGATGTTTCAGGAAACACCGTATACTTCTCCCGAGTGTCTGTTGGCAATTTACATCCCGCCCATCAGCATAACAAGGCTCCCAGTTCTCCATGGCCTGTCTTGCCTTTCTGGATTTTACACTTTTTTCAGATGGCCCTTTCCAACCGGGGGGAAGTGAGACCTCATTGTAGTTCAGATTTCCTTTGCAAGCTTGCTTGGTTGGCCAAAAAGGGCGTATGCGTTTTTTCCTGAATATATTCAGGAAAAAACGCATACGCCCTTTTTGGCCAAGTGCATCATTGTGGACGTTCTGCCTCTTTTCCTATGCTTTCAATGCAATTCCAGTCTACCTCCTGAAATCGGTTTCCTGCAATTCTGCCCCGCTTTCAAGTCCTCTTGGCAGCCTTACTTCAGTATATTTTTGGACGATAGCTGTCATTTATAACTCTGCAGGTTTGTGAATTACAGTGCCCCTGAGCTTCCTTCCTCAACTCGCTTTCTTTTGAGCTGGCCGCAACACCACAGGATGGCTTCAGGCCCTATCTGGTTCCGGCACGGCACGCTGAGCCTTTGGTTATTTCCTCTTCCTGGTGGGAAATGAGAGTTAAATTTGCGCGTCCAGACACCTCCAGCTAGTCTCTCATTGGTTCTCCCTATTCCTGTTCATCTTCCGCAGAAATTGCAAACTGGGCCAAACAGGAGGTTAAAGGCGCTGACTCTCCAAGTGGGGAGAGTGTTAGTAAAGCGTCTGGAATGTTGCACCCGAGTACCAGGGTAGGAAACCTGAGACATATTTGAACACGTCTCCCGTTCACACGGTTGATCATACTCTGGGTTCCACATGCATGTTTTAGCTGAAGGAAGAATACCTTAAACCTGGAGAGTTGAGACCCGTGTAATGGGTACCATGCAATATGACTTCAAAGGGTCTTCATTTGCTCACCGAACCTCTCCAATCCTATCACTGCTGCGTTTATGCCCCTGTACACATGCTTGATTCTCTTTCGGAGACATAGCAATCCATAGGTTTTAAGATACTTACTAGTCAGGTACATTCTTAGGCGTTTAATATGCGGTGTTGAGTCCATTTCGTTGAGCAAGGAGTAGCTCTTGTCTATTCCATATTTGGCTTAAGGAACTTTATCTGTGCTCATTTCAATCTCCGGTTTTATGCAGCACCCCAACTCACCTTTCCCCTTAAGCAAGCATAAGTTGGTTTTCTGAATTTGAGACCCTGTTCTGTTCTGTAATTCAGTTCCTGTGTAGCCAAGTTTACATTCCGTGTATTACTGATATCTTATGATGTTTCTTTCTCTGTGTGACTTATTTCAGTTAGAATCATCATTCGTGAATCCACTGATTGTGCTGCTAAGGGCCTGATGACATAGATTTCATTGCTGAGTGATATTGCTTTGTAAGTAAATACCACAACTTCTTTATCCATTTTTCACTTTCTGTGATGTTGAACTTGTACTGTAAACGAGGTTCTTGTAAACAGAGGCGTCCCAAACTTTGGGGTGGCTGTGTCTTTTTGATTTTAATTTCCCTAAGCTATAGGACCATAAGTGGAAATGCCCTAGGCTCTGTTGCTTTGTTTTTTCGATGTTTCAGGAAACACCATACACTTCTCCCGAGTGTCTGTTGGCAATTTACATCCCGCCCATCAGCATAACAAGGCTCCCAGTTCTCCATGGCCTGTCCTGCCTTTCTGGATTTTACACTTTTTTCAGATGGCCCTTTTGACCGGGGGGAAGTGAGACTTCATTGTAGTGCAGATTTCCTTTGCAAGCTTGCTTGGTTGGCCAAAAAGGGCGTATGCGTTTTTTCCTGAATATATTCAGGAAAAAACGCATACGCCCTTTTTGGCCAAGTGCATCATTGTGGACGTTCTGCCTCTTTTCCTCTCCTTTCAATGCAATTCCAGTCTACCTCCTGAAATCGGTTTCCTGCAATTCTGCCCCGCTTTCAAGTCCTCTTGGCAGCCTTACTTCAGTATATTTTTGGACGATAGCTGTCATATATAACTCTGCAGGTTTGTGAATTACAGTGCCCCTGAGCTCCTTTCTTCAACTCACTTTCTTTTGAGCTGGCCGCAACACCGCAGGATGGGTTCAGGCCCTAATCTTGTTCGGGCACGGCACGATGAGCCTTTGGTTAATTCCTCTTCCTGGTGGGAAATGAGAGTTAAATTTGCCCGTCCAGACACCTCCAGCTAGTCTCTCATTGGTTCTCGCTATTCCTGTTCATCTTCCGCAGAAATTGCAAACTGGGCCAAACATGAGGTTAAAGGGACTGACTCTCCAAGTCGGTAGAGTGTTACTAAAGCGTCTGGAATGTTGCACCCGAGTAGCAGGGGAGGAAAACTGAGACATATTTGAACACGTCTCCCGTTCACACGGTTGATCATACTCTGGGTTCCACATGCATGTTTTAGCTGAAGGAAGAATGCCTTAAACCTGGAGAGTTGAGACCCGTGTAATGGGTTCCATGCAATATGACTTCAAAGGCTCTTCATTTGCTCACCGAACCTCTCCAATCCTATCACTGCTGCGTTTATGCCCCTGTACACACGCTTGATTCTCTTTTGGAGACATAGCAATCCATAGGTTTTAAGATACTTACTAGTCAGGTACATTCTTAGGCGTTTAATATGGGGTGTTGAGTCCATTTCGTTGAGCAAGGAGTAGCTCTTGTCTATTCCATATTTGGCTTAAGGAACTTTATCTGTGCTCATTTCGATCTCTGGTTTTATGCAGCACCCTAACTCACCTTTCCCCTTAAGCAAGCATAAGTTGGTTTTCTAAATTTGAGACCCTGTTCTGTTTTGGAATTCAGTTCCTGTGTAGCCAAGTTTACATTCCGTGTATTAGTGATATCTTATGATGTTTCTTTTTCTGTGTGACTTATTTCAGTTAGAATCATCGTACATGAATCCACTCATTATGCTGCTACGGGCCTGATGACATAGATTTCATTGCTGAGTGATACTGCATTGTACGTAAGTACCACAAGTTCTTTATCCATTTTTCACTTTCTGTGATATTGAACTTGTACGGTAAACGAGGTTCTTGTAAACAAAGCCGTTCCAAACTTTGGGGTGGCTGTGTCTTTTTGATTTTAATTTCCCTAAGCTATAGGACCATAAATGGAAGTGCCCTAGGTTCTGTTGCTTTGTTTTTTAGATGTTTCAGGAAGCACCATACACTTCTCCCGAGTGGTTGTTGGCAATTTACATCCCGCCCATCAGCATAACAAGGCTCCCAGTTCTCCATGGCCTGTCCTGCCTTTCTGGATTTTACACTTTTTTCAGATGGCCCTTTTGACCGGGGGGAAGTGAGACTTCATTGTAGTGCAGATTTCCTTTGCAAGCTTGCTTGGTTGGCCAAAAAGGGCGTATGCGTTTTTTCCTGAATATATTCAGGAAAAAACGCATACGCCCTTTTTGGCCAACTGCATCATTGTGGACTTTCTGCCTCTTTTCCTATGCTTTCAATGCAATTCCAGTCTACCTCCTGAAATTGGTTGCCTGCAATTCTGCCCTGCTTTCAAGTCCTCTTGGCAGCCTTACTTCAGTCTATTTTTGGACGATAGCTGTCATTTATAACTCTGCAGGTTTGTGAATTACAGTGCCCCTGAGCTCCTTTCTTCAACTCGCTTTCTTGTGAGCTGGCCGCAACACCGCAGGATGGCTTCAGGCCCTAATCTGGTTCCGGCACGGCACGCTGAGCCTTTGGTTATTTCCTCTTCCTGGTTGGAAATGAGAGTTAAATTTGCCCGTCCAGGCACCTCCAGCTAGTCTCTCATTGGTTCTCCCAATTCCTGTTCATCTTCCGCAGAAATTGCAAACTGGGCCAAACAGGAGGTTAAAGGCGCTGACTCTCCAAGTGGGGAGAGTGTTAGTAAAGCATCTGGAATGTTGCACCCGAGTACCAGGGGAGGAAAACTGAGACATATTTGAACACGTCTCCCGTTCACACGGTTGGTCATACTCTGGGTTCCACATGCATGTTTTAGCTGAAGGAAGAATACCTTGAACCTGGAGAGTTGAGACCCGTGGAATGGGTACCATGCAATGTGACTTCAAACGGTCTTCATTTGCTCACCGAACCTCTCCAATCCTATCACTGCTGCGTTTATGCCCCTGTACACATGCTTGATTGTCTTTCAGAGACATAGCAATCCATAGGTTTTAAGATACTTACTAGTCATGTACATTCTTAGGCGTTTAATATGCGGTGTTGAGTCCATTTCGTTGAGCAAGGAGTAGCTCTTGTCTATTCCATATTTGGCTTAAGGAACTTTATCTGTGCTCATTTCGATCTCTGGTTTTATGCAGCACCCCAACTCACCTTTCCCCTTAAGCAAGCATAAGTTGGTTTTCTAAATTTGAGACCCTGTTCTGTTCTGTAATTCAGTTCCTGTGTAGCCAAGTTTACATTCCGTGTATTAGTGATATCTTATGATGTTTCTTTTTCTGTGTGACTTATTTCAGTTAGAATCATCGTACCTGAATCCACTCATTGTGCTGCGAAGGGCCTGATGACATAGATTTCATTGCTGAGTGATATTGCTTTGTAAGTAAATAACACAAATTCTTTATCCATTTTTCACATTCTGCGATGTTGAACTTGTACTGTAAACGAGGTGCTTGTAAACAGAGGCGTCCCAAACCTTGGGGTGGCTGTGTCATTTTGATTTTAATTTCCCTAAGCTATAGGACCATAAGTGGAAGTGCCCTAGGCTCTGTTGCTTTGTTTTTTAGATATTTCAGGAAACACCATACACTTCTCCCGAGTGTCTGTTGGCAATTTACATCCCGCCCATCAGCATAACAAGGCTCCCAGTTCTCCATGGCCTGTCCTGCCTTTCTGGATTTTACACTTTTTTCAGATGGCCCTTTTGACCGGGGGGAAGTGAGACTTCATTGTAGTGCAGATTTCCTTTGCAAGCTTGCTTGGTTGGCCAAAAAGGGCGTATGCGTTTTTTCCTGAATATATTCAGGAAAAAACGCATACGCCCTTTTTGGCCTAGTGCATCATTGTGGACGTTCTGCCTCTTTTCCTATGCTTTCAATGCAATTCCAGTCTACCTCCTGAAATCGGTTTCCTGCTTTTCTGCCCTGCTTTCAAGTCCTCTTGGCAGCCTTACTTCAGTCTATTTTTGGACGATAGCTGTCATTTATAACTCTGCAGGTTTGTGAATTACAGTGCCCCTGAGCTCCTTTCTTCAACTCGCTTTCTTGTGAGCTGGCCGCAACACCGCAGGATGGCTTCAGGCCCTAATCTGGTTCCGGCACGGCACGCTGAGCCTTTGGTTATTTCCTCTTCCTGGTGGGAAATGAGAGTTAAATTTGCCCGTCCAGACACCTCCAGCTAGTCTCTCATTGGTTCTCCCAATTCCTGTTCATCTTCCGCAGAAATTGCAAACTGGGCCAAACAGGAGGTTAAAGGCGCTGACTCTCCAAGTGGGGAGAGTGTTAGTAAATCGTCTGGAATGTTGCACCCGAGTACCAGGGGAGGAAAACTGAGACATATTTGAACACGTCTCCCGTTCACACGGTTGATGATACTCTGGGTTCCACATGCATGTTTTAGCTGAAGGAAGAATACCTTGAACCTGGAGAGTTGAGACCCGTGGAATGGGTACCATGCAATGTGACTTCAAACGGTCTTCATTTGCTCACCGAACCTCTCCAATCCTATCACTGCTGCGTTTATGCCCCTGTACACATGCTTGATTCTCTTTCGGAGACATAGCAATCCATAGGTTTTAAGATACTTACTAGTCAGTTACATTCTTAAGCGTTTAATATGGGGTGTTGAGTCCATTTCGTTGAGCAAGGAGTAGCTCTTGTCTATTCCATATTTGGCTTAAGGAACTTTATCTGTGCTCATTTCAATCTCTGGTTTTATGCAGCACCCCAACTCACCTTTCCCCTTAAGCAAGCATAAGTTGGTTTTCTAAATTTGAGACCCTGTTCTGTTTTGGAATTCAGTTACTCTGTAGCCATGTTTACATTCCGTGTATTAGTGATATCTTATGATGTTTCTTTTTCTGTGTGACTTATTTCAGTTAGAATCATCGTACCTGAATCCACTCATTATGCTGCTACGGGCCTGATGACATAGATTTCATTGCTGAGTGATACTGCATTGTACGTAAGTACCACAAGTTCTTTATTCATTTTTCACTTTCTGTGATATTGAACTTGTACGGTAAATGAGGTGCTTGTAAACAGAGGCGTCCCAAACTTTGGGGTGGCTGTGTCTTTTTGATTTTAATTTCCCTAAGCTATAGGACCATAAGTGGAAGTGCCCTAGGCTCTGTTGCTTTGTTTTTTAGATGTTTCAGGAAACACCATACACTTCTGCCGAGTGTCTGTTGGCAATTTACATCCCGCCCATCAGCATAACAAGGCTCCCAGTTCTCCATGGCCTGTCCTGCCTTTCTGGATTTTACACTTTTTTCAGATGGCCCTTTTGACCGGGGGGAAGTGAGACTTCATTGTAGTGCAGATTTCCTTTGCAAGTTTGCTTGGTGGGCCAAAAAGGGCGTATGCGTTTTCTCCTGAATATATTCAGGAAAAAACGCATACGCCCTTTTAGGCCAAGTGCATCATTGTGGACGTTCTGCCTCTTTTCCTATGCTTTCAATGCAATTCCAGTCTACCTCCTGAAATCGGTTGCCTGCAATTCTGCCCCGTTTTCAAGTCCTCTTGGCAGCCTTACTTCAGTATATCTTTGGACGATAGCTGTCATTTATAACTCTGCAGGTTTGTGAATTACAGTGCCCCTGAGCTCCTTTCTTCAACTCGCTTTCTTGTGAGCTGGCCGCAACACCGCAGGATGGCTTCAGGCCCTAATCTGGTTCCGGCACGGCACGCTGAGCCTTTGGTTAATTCCTCTTCCTGGTGGGAAATGAGAGTTAAATTTGCCCGTGCAGACACCTCCAGCTAGTCTCTCATTGGTTCTCGCTATTCCTGTTCATCTTCCGCAGGAATTGCAAACTGGGCCAAACAGGAGGTTAAAGGGACTGACTCTCCAAGTCGGGAGAGTGTTAGTAAAGTGTCTGGAAAGTTGCACCCGAGTACCAGGGTACGAAAACTGAGACATATTTGAACACGTCTCCCGATCACACGGTTTATCATACTCTGGGTTCCACATGCATGTTTTAGCTGAAGGAAGAATACCTTAATCCTGGAGAGTTGTTACCCGTGTAATGGGTACCATGCAATATGACTTCAAAGGGTCTTCATTTGCTCACCGAACCTCTCCAATCCTATCACTGCTACGTTTATGTCCCTTTACACACGCTTGATTCTCTTTTGGAGACATAGCAATCCATAGGTTTTAAGATACTTACTAGTCAGGTACATTCTTAGGCGTTTAATATGGGGTGTTGAGTCCATTGCGTTGAGCAAGGAATAGTTCTTGTCTATTCCATATTTGGCTTAAGGAACTTTATCTGTGCTCATTTTAATCTCTGGTTTTATGCAGCACCCCAACTCACCTTTCCCCTTAAGCAAGCATAAGTTGGTTTTCTAAATTTGAGACCCTGTTCTGTTTTGGAATTCAGTTCCTGTGTAGCAAAGTTTACATTCCGTGTATTAGTGATATCTTATGATGTTTCTTTTTCTGTGTGACTTATTTCAGTTAGAATCATCGTACCTGAATCCACTCATTGTGCTGCTAAGGGCCTGATGACATAGATTTCATTGCTGAGTGATATTGCTTTGTAAGTAAATACCACAACTTCTTTATCCATTTTTCACTTTCTGCGATGTTGAACTTGTACTGCAAACGAGGGTATTGTAAACAGAGCCATTCCAAACTTTGGGGTGGCTGTGTCTTTTTGATTTTAATTTCCCTAAGCTATAGGACCATAAGTGGAAGTGCCCTAGGCTCTGTTTCTTTCTTTTTAGATGTTTCAGGAACACCATACACTTCTCCCAAGTGTCTGTTGGCAATTTACATCCCGCCCATCAGCATAACAAGGCTCCCAGTTCTCCATGGCCTGTCCTGCCTTTCTGGATTTTACACTTATTTCAGATGGCCCTTTTGACCGGGGGGAAGTGAGACTTCATTGTAGTGCAGATTTCCTTTGCAAGCTTGCTTGGTTGGCCAAAAAGGGCGTATGCGTTTTTTCCTGAATATATTCAGGAAAAAACGCATACGCCCTTTTTGGCCAAGTGCATCATTGTGGACGTTCTGCCTCTTTTCCTATGCTTGAAATGCAATTCCAGTCTACCTCCTGAAATCGGTTTCCTGCAATTCTGCCCCGCTTTCAAATCCTCTTGGCAGCCTTACTTCAGTATATTTTTGGACAATAGCTGTCATTTATAACTCTGCAGGTTTGTGAATTACAGTGCCCCTGAGTTCCTTTCTTCAACTCACTTTCTTGTGACCTGCCGCAACACCGCAGGATGGCTTCAGGCCCTAATCTGGTTCCGGCATGGCACGCTGAGCCTTTGGTTATTTCCTCTTCCTGGTGGGAAATGAGAGTTAAATTTGCCCGTCCAGACACCTCCAGCTAGTCTCTCATTGGTTCTCCCTATTCCTGTTCATCTTCCGCAGATATTGCAAACTGGGCCAAACAGGAGGTTAAAGGCGCTGACTCTCCAAGTGGGGAGAGTGTTAGTAAAGCGTCTGGAATGTTGCACCCGAGTACCAGGGAAGAAGAACTGAGACATATTTGAACACGTCTCCCGTTCACACGGTTGGTCATACTCTGGGTTCCACATGCATGTTTTAGCTGAAGGAAGAATACCTTAAACCTGCAGAGTTGAGACCCGTGGAATCGGTACCATGCAATATGACTTCAAAGGGTCTTCATTTGCTCACCGAACCTCTCCAATCCTATCACTGCTGCGTTTACGCCCCTGTACACTGGCTTGATTCTCTTTTGGAGACATAGCAATCCATAGGTTTTAAGATACTTACTAGTCAGGTACATTCTTAGGCGTTTAATATGGGGTGTTGAGTCCATTTCGTTGAGCAAGGAGTAGCTCTTGTCTATTCCATATTTGGCTTAAGGAACTTTATCTGTGCTCATTTCAATCTCTGGTTTTATGCAGCACCCCAACTCACCTTTCCCCTTAAGCAAGCATAAGTTGCTTTTCTAAATTTGAGACCCTGTTCTGTTTTGGAATTCAGTTCCTGTGTAGCCAAGTTTACATTCTGTGTATTAGTGATATCTTATGATGTTTCTTTTTCTGTGTGACTTATTTCAGTTAGAATCATCGTACCTGAATCCACTCATTATGCTGCTACGGGCCTGATGACATAGATTTCATTGCTGAGTGATACTGCATTGTATGTAAGTAACACGAGTTCTTTATCCATTTTTCACTTTCTATGATATTGAACTTGTACGGTAAACGAGGTTCTTGTAAACAGAGGCGTCCCAAACTTTGGGGTGGCTGTGTCTTTTTGATTTTAATTTCCCTAAGCTATAGGACCATAAGTGGAAGTGCCCTAGCCTCTGTTGCTTTGTTTTTTAGATGTTTCAGGAAACACCATACACTTCTCCCAAGTGTCTGTTGGCAATTTACATCCCGCCCATCAGCATAACAAGGCTCCCAGTTCTCCATGGCCTGTCCTGCCTTTCTGGATTTTACACTTTTTTCAGATGGCCCTTTTGACCGGGGGGAAGTGAGACTTCATTGTAGTGCAGATTTCCTTTGCAAGCTTGCTTGGTTGGCCAAAAAGGGCGTATGCGTTTTTTCCTGAATATATTCAGGAAAAAATGCATACGCCCTTTTTGGCCAAGTGCATCATTGTGGACGTTCTGCCTCTTTTCCTATGCTTTCAATGCAATTCCAGTCTACCTCCTGAAATCGGTTTCCTGCAATTCTGCCCCGCTTTCAAGTCCTCTTGGCAGCCTTACTTCAGTCTATTTTTGGACGATAGCTGTCATTTATAACTCTGCAGGTTTGTGAATTACAGTGCCCCTGAGCTCCTTTCTTCAACTCGCTTTCTTGTGAGCTGGCCGCAACACCGCAGAATGGCTTCAGGCCCTAATCTGTTTCCGGCACGGCACGCTGAGCCTTTGGTTAATTCCTCTTCCTGGTGGGAAATGAGAGTTAAATTTGCCCGTCCAGACACCTCCAGCTAGTCTCTCATTGGTTCTCGCTATTCCTGTTCATCTTCCACAGAAATTGCAAACTGGGCCAAACAGGAGGTTAAAGGGACTGACTCTCCAAGTCGGGAGAGTGTTAGTAAAGCGTCTGGAATGTTGCACCCGAGTACCAGGGTACTAAAACTGAGACATATTTGAACACGTCTCCCGATCACATGGTTGATCATACTCTGGGTTCCACATGCATGTTTTAGCTGAAGGAAGAATACCTTAAACCTGGGTAGTTGAAACCCGTGGAATGGTACCATGCAATATGACTTCAAATGGTCTTCATTTGCTCACCGAACCTCTCCAATCCTATCACTGCTGCGTTTATGCCCCTGTACACATGCTTGATTCTCTTTCGGAGACATAGCAATCCATAGGTTTTAAGATACTTACTAGTCAGGTACATTCTTAGGCGTTTAATATGGGGTGTTGAGTCCATTTCGTTGAGCAAGGAGTAGCTCTTGTCTATTCCATATTTGGCTTAAGGAACTTTATCTGTGCTCATTTCAATCTCTGGTTTTATGCAGCACCCCAACTCACCTTTACCCTTAAGCAAGCATAAGTTGGTTTTCTAAATTTGAGACCCTGTTCTGTTCTGTAATTCAGTTCTTGTGTAGCCAAGATTACATTCCGTGTATTACTGATATCTTATGATGTTTCTTTTTCTGTGTGACTTATTTCAGTTAAAATCATCATACCTGAATCCACTCATTGTGCTGCTAAGGGCCTGATGACATAGATTTCATTGCTGAGTGATATTGCTTTCTAAGTAAATACCACAACTTCTTTATCCATTTTTCACTTTCTGCGATGTTGAACTTGTACTGTCAACGAGGTTCTTGTAAACAGAGGCATCCCAAACTTTGGGGTGGCTGTGTCTTTTTGATTTTAATTTCCCTAAGATATAGGACCATATGTGGAAGTGCCCTAGGTTCTGTTGCTTTGTTTTTTAGATGTTTCAGGAAACACCATACACTTCTCCCGAGTGTCTGTTGGCAATTTACATCCCGCCCATCTTCATAACAAGGCTCCCAGTTCTCCATGGCCTGTCCTGCCTTTCTGGATTTTACACTTTTTTCAGATGGCCCTTTTGACCGGGGGGAAGTGAGACTTCATTGTAGTGCAGATTTCCTTTGCAAGCTTGCTTGGTTGGCCAAAAAGGGCGTATGCGTTTTTTCCTGAATATATTCAGGATAAACCGCATATGCCCTTTTTGGCCAAGTGCATCATTGTGGACGTTCTGCCTCTTTTCCTATGCTTTCAATGCAATTCCAGTCTACCTCCTGAAATCGGTTTCCTGCAATTCTGCCCCGCTTTCAAGTCCTCTTGGCAGCCTTACTTCAGTATATTTTTGGACGATAGCAGTCATTTATAACTCTGCAGGTTTGTGAATTACAGTGCCCCTGAGCTCCTTTCTTCAACTCGCTTTCTTGTGAGCTGGCCGCAACACCGCAGGATGGCTTCAGGCCCTAATCTGGTTCCGGCACGGCACGCTGAGCCTTTGGTTAATTCCTCTTCCTGGTGGGAAATGAGAGTTAAATTTGCCCGTCCAGACACCTCCAGCTAGCCTCTCATTGGTTCTCGCTATTCCTGTTCATCTTCCGCAGAAATTGCAAACTGGGCCAAACAGGAGGTTAAAGGCGCTGACTCTCCAAGTGGGGAGAGTGTTAGTAAAGCGTCTGGAATGTTGCACCCGAGTACCAGGGGAGGAAAACTGAGACATATTTGAACACGTCTCCCGATCACATGGTTGATCATACTCTAGGTTCCAAATGCATGTTTTAGCTGAAGGAAGAATACCTTAAACCTTGGTAGTTGACACCCGTGGAATGGGTACCATGCAATATGACTTCAAAGGGTCTTCATTTGCTCACCGAACATCTCCAATCGTATCACTGCTGCGTTTATGCCCCTGTACACATGCTTGATTCTCTTTCGGAGACATAGCAATCCATAGGTTTTAAGATACTTACTAGTCAGGTACATTCTTAGGCGTTTAATATGCGGTGTTGAGTCCATTTCGTTGAGCAAGGAGTAGCTCTTGTCTATTCCATATTTGGCTTAAGGAACTTTATCTGTGCTCATTTCAATCTCTGGTTTTATGCAGCACCCCAACTCACCTTTCCCCTTAAGCAAGCATAAGTTGGTTTTCTAAATTTGAGACCCTGTTCTGTTTTGGAATTCAGTTCCTGTGTAGCAAAGTTTACATTCCGTGTATTAGTGATATCTTATGATGTTTCTTTTTCTGTGTGACTTATTTCAGTTAGAATCATCGTACCTGAATCCACTCATTGTGCTGCTAAGGGCCTGATGACATAGATTTCATTGCTGAGTGATATTGCTTTGTAAGTAAATACCACAACTTCTTTATCCATTTTTCACTTTCTGCGATGTTGAACTTGTACTGCAAACGAGGGTATTGTAAACAGAGCCATTCCAAACTTTGGGGTGGCTGTGTCTTTTTGATTTTAATTTCCCTAAGCTATAGGACCATAAGTGGAAGTGCCCTAGGCTCTGTTTCTTTCTTTTTAGATGTTTCAGGAACACCATACACTTCTCCCAAGTGTCTGTTGGCAATTTACATCCCGCCCATCAGCATAACAAGGCTCCCAGTTCTCCATGGCCTGTCCTGCCTTTCTGGATTTTACACTTATTTCAGATGGCCCTTTTGACCGGGGGGAAGTGAGACTTCATTGTAGTGCAGATTTCCTTTGCAAGCTTGCTTGGTTGGCCAAAAAGGGCGTATGCGTTTTTTCCTGAATATATTCAGGAAAAAACGCATACGCCCTTTTTGGCCAAGTGCATCATTGTGGACGTTCTGCCTCTTTTCCTATGCTTGAAATGCAATTCCAGTCTACCTCCTGAAATCGGTTTCCTGCAATTCTGCCCCGCTTTCAAATCCTCTTGGCAGCCTTACTTCAGTATATTTTTGGACAATAGCTGTCATTTATAACTCTGCAGGTTTGTGAATTACAGTGCCCCTGAGTTCCTTTCTTCAACTCACTTTCTTGTGACCTGCCGCAACACCGCAGGATGGCTTCAGGCCCTAATCTGGTTCCGGCATGGCACGCTGAGCCTTTGGTTATTTCCTCTTCCTGGTGGGAAATGAGAGTTAAATTTGCCCGTCCAGACACCTCCAGCTAGTCTCTCATTGGTTCTCCCTATTCCTGTTCATCTTCCGCAGATATTGCAAACTGGGCCAAACAGGAGGTTAAAGGCGCTGACTCTCCAAGTGGGGAGAGTGTTAGTAAAGCGTCTGGAATGTTGCACCCGAGTACCAGGGAAGAAGAACTGAGACATATTTGAACACGTCTCCCGTTCACACGGTTGGTCATACTCTGGGTTCCACATGCATGTTTTAGCTGAAGGAAGAATACCTTAAACCTGCAGAGTTGAGACCCGTGGAATCGGTACCATGCAATATGACTTCAAAGGGTCTTCATTTGCTCACCGAACCTCTCCAATCCTATCACTGCTGCGTTTACGCCCCTGTACACTGGCTTGATTCTCTTTTGGAGACATAGCAATCCATAGGTTTTAAGATACTTACTAGTCAGGTACATTCTTAGGCGTTTAATATGGGGTGTTGAGTCCATTTCGTTGAGCAAGGAGTAGCTCTTGTCTATTCCATATTTGGCTTAAGGAACTTTATCTGTGCTCATTTCAATCTCTGGTTTTATGCAGCACCCCAACTCACCTTTCCCCTTAAGCAAGCATAAGTTGCTTTTCTAAATTTGAGACCCTGTTCTGTTTTGGAATTCAGTTCCTGTGTAGCCAAGTTTACATTCTGTGTATTAGTGATATCTTATGATGTTTCTTTTTCTGTGTGACTTATTTCAGTTAGAATCATCGTACCTGAATCCACTCATTATGCTGCTACGGGCCTGATGACATAGATTTCATTGCTGAGTGATACTGCATTGTATGTAAGTAACACGAGTTCTTTATCCATTTTTCACTTTCTATGATATTGAACTTGTACGGTAAACGAGGTTCTTGTAAACAGAGGCGTCCCAAACTTTGGGGTGGCTGTGTCTTTTTGATTTTAATTTCCCTAAGCTATAGGACCATAAGTGGAAGTGCCCTAGCCTCTGTTGCTTTGTTTTTTAGATGTTTCAGGAAACACCATACACTTCTCCCAAGTGTCTGTTGGCAATTTACATCCCGCCCATCAGCATAACAAGGCTCCCAGTTCTCCATGGCCTGTCCTGCCTTTCTGGATTTTACACTTTTTTCAGATGGCCCTTTTGACCGGGGGGAAGTGAGACTTCATTGTAGTGCAGATTTCCTTTGCAAGCTTGCTTGGTTGGCCAAAAAGGGCGTATGCGTTTTTTCCTGAATATATTCAGGAAAAAATGCATACGCCCTTTTTGGCCAAGTGCATCATTGTGGACGTTCTGCCTCTTTTCCTATGCTTTCAATGCAATTCCAGTCTACCTCCTGAAATCGGTTTCCTGCAATTCTGCCCCGCTTTCAAGTCCTCTTGGCAGCCTTACTTCAGTCTATTTTTGGACGATAGCTGTCATTTATAACTCTGCAGGTTTGTGAATTACAGTGCCCCTGAGCTCCTTTCTTCAACTCGCTTTCTTGTGAGCTGGCCGCAACACCGCAGAATGGCTTCAGGCCCTAATCTGTTTCCGGCACGGCACGCTGAGCCTTTGGTTAATTCCTCTTCCTGGTGGGAAATGAGAGTTAAATTTGCCCGTCCAGACACCTCCAGCTAGTCTCTCATTGGTTCTCGCTATTCCTGTTCATCTTCCACAGAAATTGCAAACTGGGCCAAACAGGAGGTTAAAGGGACTGACTCTCCAAGTCGGGAGAGTGTTAGTAAAGCGTCTGGAATGTTGCACCCGAGTACCAGGGTACTAAAACTGAGACATATTTGAACACGTCTCCCGATCACATGGTTGATCATACTCTGGGTTCCACATGCATGTTTTAGCTGAAGGAAGAATACCTTAAACCTGGGTAGTTGAAACCCGTGGAATGGTACCATGCAATATGACTTCAAATGGTCTTCATTTGCTCACCGAACCTCTCCAATCCTATCACTGCTGCGTTTATGCCCCTGTACACATGCTTGATTCTCTTTCGGAGACATAGCAATCCATAGGTTTTAAGATACTTACTAGTCAGGTACATTCTTAGGCGTTTAATATGGGGTGTTGAGTCCATTTCGTTGAGCAAGGAGTAGCTCTTGTCTATTCCATATTTGGCTTAAGGAACTTTATCTGTGCTCATTTCAATCTCTGGTTTTATGCAGCACCCCAACTCACCTTTACCCTTAAGCAAGCATAAGTTGGTTTTCTAAATTTGAGACCCTGTTCTGTTCTGTAATTCAGTTCTTGTGTAGCCAAGATTACATTCCGTGTATTACTGATATCTTATGATGTTTCTTTTTCTGTGTGACTTATTTCAGTTAAAATCATCATACCTGAATCCACTCATTGTGCTGCTAAGGGCCTGATGACATAGATTTCATTGCTGAGTGATATTGCTTTCTAAGTAAATACCACAACTTCTTTATCCATTTTTCACTTTCTGCGATGTTGAACTTGTACTGTCAACGAGGTTCTTGTAAACAGAGGCATCCCAAACTTTGGGGTGGCTGTGTCTTTTTGATTTTAATTTCCCTAAGATATAGGACCATATGTGGAAGTGCCCTAGGTTCTGTTGCTTTGTTTTTTAGATGTTTCAGGAAACACCATACACTTCTCCCGAGTGTCTGTTGGCAATTTACATCCCGCCCATCTTCATAACAAGGCTCCCAGTTCTCCATGGCCTGTCCTGCCTTTCTGGATTTTACACTTTTTTCAGATGGCCCTTTTGACCGGGGGGAAGTGAGACTTCATTGTAGTGCAGATTTCCTTTGCAAGCTTGCTTGGTTGGCCAAAAAGGGCGTATGCGTTTTTTCCTGAATATATTCAGGATAAACCGCATATGCCCTTTTTGGCCAAGTGCATCATTGTGGACGTTCTGCCTCTTTTCCTATGCTTTCAATGCAATTCCAGTCTACCTCCTGAAATCGGTTTCCTGCAATTCTGCCCCGCTTTCAAGTCCTCTTGGCAGCCTTACTTCAGTATATTTTTGGACGATAGCAGTCATTTATAACTCTGCAGGTTTGTGAATTACAGTGCCCCTGAGCTCCTTTCTTCAACTCGCTTTCTTGTGAGCTGGCCGCAACACCGCAGGATGGCTTCAGGCCCTAATCTGGTTCCGGCACGGCACGCTGAGCCTTTGGTTAATTCCTCTTCCTGGTGGGAAATGAGAGTTAAATTTGCCCGTCCAGACACCTCCAGCTAGCCTCTCATTGGTTCTCGCTATTCCTGTTCATCTTCCGCAGAAATTGCAAACTGGGCCAAACAGGAGGTTAAAGGCGCTGACTCTCCAAGTGGGGAGAGTGTTAGTAAAGCGTCTGGAATGTTGCACCCGAGTACCAGGGGAGGAAAACTGAGACATATTTGAACACGTCTCCCGATCACATGGTTGATCATACTCTAGGTTCCAAATGCATGTTTTAGCTGAAGGAAGAATACCTTAAACCTTGGTAGTTGACACCCGTGGAATGGGTACCATGCAATATGACTTCAAAGGGTCTTCATTTGCTCACCGAACATCTCCAATCGTATCACTGCTGCGTTTATGCCCCTGTACACATGCTTGATTCTCTTTCGGAGACATAGCAATCCATAGGTTTTAAGATACTTACTAGTCAGGTACATTCTTAGGCGTTTAATATGCGGTGTTGAGTCCATTTCGTTGAGCAAGGAGTAGCTCTTGTCTATTCCATATTTGGCTTAAGGAACTTTATCTGTGCTCATTTCAATCTCTGGTTTTATGCAGCACCCCAACTCACCTTTACCCTTAAGCAAGCATAAGTTGGTTTTCTAAATTTGAGACCCTGTTCTGTTCTGTAATTCAGTTCCTGTGTAGCCAAGTTTCCATTCCGTGTATTACTGATATCTTATGATGTTTCTTTTTCTGTGTGACTTATTTCAGTTAGAATCATCATACCTGAATCCACTCATTGTGCTGCTAAGGGCCTGATGACACAGATTTCATTGCTGAGTGATATTGCTTTCTAAGTAAATACCACAACTTCTTTATCCATTTTTCACTTTCTGCGATGTTGAACTTGTACTGTCAACGAGGTTCCTGTAAACAGAGGCATCCCAAACTTTGGGGTGGCTGTGTCTTTTTGATTTTAATTTCCCTAAGATATAGGACCATATGTGGAAGTGCCCTAGGTTCTGTTGCTTTGTTTTTTAGATATTTCAGGAAACACCATACACTTCTCCTGAGTGTCTGTTGGCAATTTACATCCTGCCCATCTTCATAACAAGGCTCCCAGTTCTCCATGGCCTGTCCTGCCTTTCTGGATTTTACACTTTTTTCAGATGGCCCTTTTGACCGGGGGGAAGTGAGACTTCATTGTAGTGCAGATTTCCTTTGCAAGCTTGCTTGGTTGGCCAAAAAGGGCGTATGCGTTTTTTCCTGAATATATTCAGGATAAAACGCATACGCCCTTTTTGGCCAAGTGCATCATTGTGGACGTTCTGCCTCTTTTCCTATGCTTTCAATGCAATTCCAGTCTACCTCCTGAAATCGGTTTCCTGCAATTCTGCCCCGCTTTCAAGTCCTCTTGGCAGCCTTACTTCAGTATAATTTTGGACGATAGCTGTCATTTATAACGCTGCAGGTTTGTGAATTACAGTGCCCCTGAGCTCCTTTCTTCAACTTGCTTTCTTGTGAGCTGGCCGCAACACCGCAGGATGGCTTCAGGTCCTAATCTGGTTCCGGCACGGCGCGCTGAGCCTTTGGTTAATTCCTCTTCCTGGTGGGAAATGAGAGTTAAATTTGCCCGTCCAGACACCTCCAGCTAGTCTCTCATTGGTTCTCGCTATTCCTGTTCATCCTCCGCAGAAATTGCAAACTGGTCCAAACAGGAGGTTAAAGAGACTGACTCTCCAAGTCGGGAGAGTGTTAGTAAAGCGTCTGGAATGTTGCACCCGAGTACCAGGGTACGAAAACTGAGACATATTTGAACACGTCTCCCATTCACACGGATGATCATACTCTGGGTTCCCCATGCATGTTTTAGCTGAAGGAAGAATACCTTAAACCTGGAGAGTTGAGACCTGTGTAATGGGTACCATGCAATATGACTTCAAAGGGTCTTCATTTGCTCACCGAACCTCTCCAATCCTATCACTGCTGCGTTTATGCCCCTGTACACACGCTTGATTCTCTTTTGGAGACATAGCAATCCATAGGTTTTAAGATACTTACTAGACAGGTACATTCTTAGGCGTTTAATATGGGGTGTTGAGTCCATTTCGTTGAGCAAGGAGTAGCTCTTGTCTATTCCATATTTGGCTTAAGGAACTTTATCTGTGCTCATTTCAATCTCTGGTTTTATGCAGCACCCCAACTCACCTTTCCCCTTAAGCAAGCATAAGTTGGTTTTCTGAATTTGAGACCCTGTGCTGTTTTGGAATTCAGTTCCTGTGTAGCCAAGTTTACATTCCGTGTATCAGTGATATCTTATCATGTTTCTTTTTCTGTGTGACTTATTTCAGTTAGAATCATCGTACCTGAATCCACTCATTATGCTGCTACGGGCCTGATGACATAGATTTCATTGCTGAGTGATACTGCATTGTACGTAAGTACCACAAGTTCTTTATCCATTTTTCACTTTCTGTGATATTGAACTTGTATGGTAAACGAGGTTCTTGTAAACAGAGGCGTCCCAAATTTTGGGGTGGCTGTGTCTTTTTGATTTTAATTTCCCTAAGCTATAGGACCATAAGTGGAAGTGCCCTAGGCTCTGTTGCTTTGTTTTTTAGATGTTTCAGGAAACACCATACACTTCTCCTGAGTGTCTTTTGGCAATTTACATCCCGCCCTTCAGCATAACAAGGCTCCCAGTTCTCCATGGCCTGTCCTGCCTTTCTGGATTTTACAATTTTTTCAGATGGCCCTTTTTACCGGGGGGAAGTGAGACTTCATTGTAGTGCAGATTTCTTTGCAAGCTTGCTTGGTTGGCCAAAAAGGGCGTATGCGTTTTTTCCTGAATATATTCAGGAAAAAACGCATACGCCCTTTTTGGCCAAGTGCATCATTGTGGACGTTCTGCCTCTTTTCCTATGCTTGAAATGCAATTCCAGTCTACCTCCTGAAATCGGTTTCCTGCAATTCTGCCCCGCTTTCAAGTCCTCTTGGCAGCCTTACTTCAGTATATTTTTGGACGATAGCTGTCATTTATAACTCTGCAGGTTTGTGAATTACAGTGCCCCTGAGCTCCTTTCTTCAACTCGCTTTCTTGTGACCTTTCCGCAACACCGCAGGATGGCTTCAGGCCCTAATCTGGTTCTGGCATGGCACGCTGAGCCTTTGGTTAATTCCTCTTCCTGGGGGGAAATGAGAGTTAAATTTGCCCATCCAGACACCTCCAGCTAGTCTCTCATTGGTTCTCGCTATTCCTGTTCATCTTCCACAGAAATTGCAAACTGGGCCAAACAGGAGGTTAAAGGGACTGACTCTCCAAGTGGGGAGAGTGTTAGTAAAGCATCTGGAATGTTGCACCCGAGTACCAGGGTACGAAAACTGAGACATATTTGAACACGTCTCCCGATCACATGGTTGATCATACTCTAGGTTCCACATGCATGTTTTAGCTGAAGGAAGAATACCTTAAACCTGGGTAGTTGAAACCCGTGGAATGGGTACCATGCAATATGACTTCAAAGGGTCTTCATTTGCTCACGAACCTCTCCAATCCTATCACTGCTGCGTTTATGCCCCTGTACACATGCTTGATTCTCTTTCGGAGACATAGCAATCCATAGGTTTTAAGATACTTACTAGTCAGGTACATTCTTAGGCGTTTAATATGCGGTGTTGAGTCCATTTCGTTGAGCAAGGAGTAGCTCTTGTCTATTCCATATTTGGCTTAAGGAACTTTATCTGTGCTCATTTCAATCTCTGGTTTTATGCAGCACCCCAACTCACCTTTACCCTTAAGCAAGCATAAGTTGGTTTTCTAAATTTGAGACCCTGTTCTGCTTTGGAATGCTGTTCCTGTGTAGCCAAGTTTACATTCCGTGTATTAGTGATATCTTATGATGTTTCTTTTTCTGTGTGACTTATTTCAGTTAGAATCATCATACCTGAATCCACTCATTGTGCTGCTAAGGGCCTGATGACACAGATTTCATTGCTGAGTGATATTGCTTTGTAAGTAAATACCACAACTTCTTTATCCATTTTTCACTTTCTGCGATGTTGAACTTGTACTGTAAACGAGGTTCTTGTAAACAGAGCCGTTCCAAACATTGGGGTGGCTGTGTCTTTTTGATTTTAATTTCCCTAAGCTATAGGACCATAAGTGGAAGTGCCCTAGGTTCTGTTGCTTTGTTTTTTAGATGTTTCAGGAAACACCATACACTTCTCCCGAGTGGTTGTTGGCAATTTACATCCCGCCCATCAGCATAACAAGGCTCCCAGTTCTCCATGGCCTGTCCTGCCTTTCTGGATTTTACACTTTTTTCAGATGGCCCTTTTGACCGGGGGGAAGTGAGACTTCATTGTAGTGCAGATTTCCTTTGCAAGCTTGCTTGGTTGGCCAAAAAGGGCGTATGAGTTTTTTCATGAATATATTCAGGAAAAAATGCATACGCCCTTTTTGGCCAAGTGCATCATTGTGGACGTTCTGCCTCTTTTCCTATGCTTTCAATGCAATTCCAGTCTACCTCCTGAAATCGGTTTCCTGCAATTCTGCCCTGCTTTCAAGTCCTCTTGGCAGCCTTACTTCAGTCTATTTTTGGACGATAGCTGTCATTTATAACTCTGCAGGTTTGTGAATTACAGTGCCCCTGAGCTCCTTTCTTCAACTCGCTTTCTTGTGAGCTGGCCGCAACACCGCAGGATGGCTTCAGGCCCTAATCTGGTTCCGGCACGGCACGCTGAGCCTTTGGTTAATTCCTCTTCCTGGTGGGAAATGAGAGTTAAATTTACCCGTCCAGACACCTCCAGCTAGCCTCTCATTGGTTCTCGCTATTCCTGTTCATCTTCCGCAGAAATTGCAAACTGGGCCAAACAGGAGGTTAAAGGCGCTGACTCTCCAAGTGGGGAGAGTGTTAGTAAAGCGTCTGGAATGTTGCACCCGAGTACCAGGGGAGGAAAACTGAGACATATTTGAACACGTCTCCCGATCACATGGTTGATCATACTCTAGGTTCCAAATGCATGTTTTAGCTGAAGGAATGCCGGGGACCAGCCCCAGCTGAACAGGATTCACCCAAAGGAGAAGACGGAGTCGGCGTGGACAGAACTCAGTACACCTCAGAGGATGCAAGGATCTGACAAATTTATTTTCAAGATTCCAAAAGCTTTTATACTATAAAGTGATCTCATTTTCAAATTCAACATCCTCATTCCCACGCCAAAAATTCCCCCACATAGGTCACAAAACAAAGGTAATTTACATCAGCAGATTGATTAAAACAGGTTAGGTAATTTTCCCATCGCCCAGAGTCTCTTTCTTCTCCTGTGGTTAGTCACATGTTGGTCACATCTACGTCAGGAACACAGTCTGTGGTTTCATCATCTTCCTTAGAAAATTAAATGTTCTTGTACCTATATGTTCTTGTTCAATCAGCCAACTATTCAAAGCACAAACTCAAGCACATTATTCTTTTAACAATTGTAAATATTTATAGACTATTTTCTTCTACCTTTATAATCAAAACAAGGCACTAAATTATACAAAAAACAATTTTACTTATAAAAGGCTACCAAGTAGCCTACTCTAATTTATTATGTACCCACTGTAGCATAAAACCTTCCCACCACCATAGCCAAAAATTTCCTAACCTACAATAGTAATCAAAACAATCAAAACAATACACATCATTTTTTATACTTCTAAAAAACCATGGGAGCGGACATTGTACCGTAAGCTCATTGATTAAACCCACTGTTGCATAAAACCTTGTCACCATACCCAGGTATTTCCCAGCATGTTTATAACTCCACTGGGAGGCCATAACTCTTGCAATTTTTCTTTTAAAGTACAAAGCTGCTGCAGAAATGTTCCCACCATTGTATTTCCCCAACAAATATAATCATTAAAGGAGCCAAAGTAGCTATAATCCTCCTCTTGGTTTTTACCCTAAATTGGGGTCTTTCCTAAACCCCTGCATTAAAACTATACATTTTTCCCAACACCAATAGCAATCCTATAAAAATCACCTTAGGCAAAGGCAGGGAAAAACACAGAGAAAAGCTATGGTTCACGGAGGAAATGGGAAACAGAGCCCTGCTGTGGTGGAAGAGCAGTTGCCATTGGCCAGGTCTCTGGTCTGCTACCTGGGTTCTCATCTGAGCTGGGCGTGGGAAGCGAAGCAGCCATGGGGGCAAGAGACCTCTCTCAAAAGGGGTGAGGGTTCAGGCTCCTGCAAAGTTGGGGGGGTGAGGGTCTATGCCCCACCTCTGTTGGCCCCCAAGTTCTCTCCTGATGGCCCCTCTGCGACTGTGCCTGTCTTAGGTTGTTCCTTCCCTGAGGAATCTTACCCGTCTTTGGCTAACCAGCCATCCTCCGGGGCCAAGCAGGGAGATGTTAGGTGTGCGAGTGAGCGAGGTGCAGCGCCCCCAGAGAAGGTCAGTTTTCTGTCACCTTGGTAGCCTATGCCCCCGTGGCCTCCACGCCCAGCACCTGCCCTGGGATTCCCTCGCCAACTGGCGGGGCCCCGGCTCTGATCACATGTCTTCGGGAACCCAGGTTTCTCCTCCAGAGAGGGCCCAGCTTACAGCACTGGGCAAGAGAGGCCAATTGCACGGCACCAGCCACCAGGAGGCCTTAACCTCAGTGTGGGCAGAAAAGCCCAGGCATCAGCCCTGGGCTAGGAGATTGTGAGAAGAGAGCGCCTCTTGGCAAAAGGGCAAGAGGGGCCGTTGCAGGACAGAGAAAGGAAGAACTTTCATCAGCAGGGAGTCCCAGGGAGGAAGGGCTTTCTCTGCCCAGGGATACCAGGCTCTTGGCTCAAAGCAACTCCATGTGTGGGGCATGATTTGGAAAAAAGCTTTGTTTTTCCATATTTATGTCTGACAGCACCAGCTTTGCAGAGGAGAGCTTTGCTTCTCCATATTTATACCCGATAGCATCAACTTTGCTTGATACTATGGGTCTCGTCTGTGCTGTGACTCAAAGGCACTTCCTATACGGCTCCCAACATCTCCCCCTTTTTTATTTTTTAAAAAGGCAGTATGCAATTCCACTTTGGTTTTATATACACTCCGAAGGGCAACTTGAATTAATCGGATAATGACTGGAAAAGAAATAAGGAGCAAAATTATAACCACTCCGGCAGCCCCATAATTTATTAAAATATGCATAAAGGAATTACCCTTAAAATAACTTTGTAAATTTTGTAAAAATTCTGCAGCAGCCTTAGAGGGATTTATATCATATTGAGAGGCTGTAATATCATGAATTTGTTTATGTAAATGTTCCAAATCAATTCCTACATCACTAGAATTCCATATATTTAAAATATGCATTTGAATTTTTTCCCAGGAATATTCAGAATAATTTACTTTTAAGGGAGTAACACATATCCAAGAATATTTTTTATGGCATGTTAAAAATAGGCGAATTTTTAAAGCAGTAAGTTCTTGACCAATATGTAAAACTGCTTCTTCAAGGGCATCAACTTTAGCTTCTAACTTTCTATCTATTGCTTCCTGAGTCGCTAAAGCCAAGGATATATTTTTTGATAAATCATTAGCATATTGTGCTGTTTGTACTTCTTTTACTAAAGTATATGTTGCAACAGTAAAAGAACTCAGTATTCCTATTAAAGCGGAAATTCCCAAAATCAAAGTAGCCACAAATCTTTTTGGCCGTATGAGCTCTCCAACCTGTCTTACAATTTCCGCCCCTATATCTGTATACCAAGATTCATTAAGTGTTACTGGCAACATAATATAAGCTGGTCTTTTTAACACCATTATGGTTGACACATTCATTTCAGGAACAATACAAGTGGTCAGTATGCATTGCTGACAGGTAATATAAAATCTCATATTATACTGCATAATCTGTAACTTTTCACTATCATTAGAAAGCAATAAGGAATACGGAGATGACACACAGGTTTGAACATGGTACTCTTCCATATGGGTAGTAGCTCTAATTAACGTTATTTTACGAGTGGTTAAGGGTAATCTCCATAACTGAGGTTGATAATAGGTTTTATTTTCATATACAAAAGTATAAATAGGAGCCACCCATCCATGACTATTCCATCTATTTACCTTCAATGGACGGGGAATATAGGAATTATTCCATGGATATAATATGCCTTTCTCTAAATATGTTCTATAATCTCCCTCAGGAAAATTAATACTCCAATCTGAAATATAATATCTAGTTCCAGGAATGGTTATTTTATTCTCTTTATTATACATACAATATATCCATAAAGGATATCCAGTTTTAATATTTATCTGAATCCATTCATTTGTAGCTTCCCCTGCAGCCTCATCACAATCATCATATCTAGAAGGATGAACAACTTTAGCTGGATATTTATTAACATAAACTTGATTTTGTCCTACAACTTTCCCTAACAATGACCATAAATATCTTGTGGTTTTATCTCTTCCTACTGGCTCTTTAGGGGGTCTTTTAGGGGAATCTGTCAAAAATCCTGCATCAACTACTGACAAACATCCATTTTTTGTTCGACTATTTTCTATTGACCCTGAGCCAAGAAAAAAGCATATTGGAGGAAAGTCAGTCTGACCTGTAAATGAGTAGTTAAAATTAATAACAAATTGTTTATAGCCCTGTATTCCTCGAATGCCATCGGTCAAGTCAGGGAATGAAGAAGTCACTGGAATAATGGAATCTGTCCAAGTACATGTATGTAAAATAGGAGGATCTGGAAAGAAAGTCCAATACGTATCATTGGCGTTCACCTGAACTGAAAGCAAAGTAAGCATAGCCACAAAAAAATTAGGAGTCGTCAACGGCAATTCTTGTGTAATCACAGCATTTTTAGCAGTCAGGCAAAGTTTTTTAATTGCCCCCCAAGTCATTGGAGCCGCTTCAGTGGTGGAAACAGCGTACCTTCTTTTTCGTGAACGAGAAGGCAGTGTAGGTTTTTTCTCCAATAATTCAGGAGAAGTTTGTACCTCTTTATCGCAGGCCGTAGGGTTAATTGGTTTTTCTTCCCGGGGATGTAATTCCGCCATCTCAGCAGTGTGATTTCTTTTCTGAAAAATGCTTCGATAAATTTCCCACCTCAGGGTGTCTAATTAATCGATCAGGAATCCAAATTGGTGAATCAAAATTCTGAGGAAAAATACAAGCATATCCTCTACCACTAGTTAGTAATATATCTGGTCCATTCCATTTTCCTGTTAAAACATCCTTCCATAATACCTTTGGTTTTATACTTTCTTCATTTATCTCCCAATGTCTCATCATAGGAGTTTTCTCTTTATCATTCATATTTAAATAATTTAATACAAACATAGAATGGTTAAGTAAATGATGAGGAGAAAAATATTTTAAATCTCCATTTTGCAATTTATAAATCATATTTTTTAATATCTGGTTAGTTCTTTCAATTATAGCTTGTCCTTGTGGATTATAAGGAATCCCTGTACTATGGGCTATGCCAAACTGCTGGCATAATCGCTGAAAAGATTTAGAAACATAAGCAGGGCCATTATCAGTTTTTAACTTTCGGGGAATACCCAAATAACTAAAGCAAAACATCAAGTGCTGGCACACATCCTTAAAGGCCTCTCCGGTCCTAGCTGAGGCTACAATTACATGTGAAAAGGTATCTACACAAACATGTACATATGACAGCTTTCCAAAACTGGGTACATGAGTCACATCCATTTGCCACAAATCATTAGCTCGCAAACCTCGGGGATTTACTCCTTGTTGAGGTACATTAATTTGAGTAGGACACACAGAGCAATTTTTTACTATTTCCCTTGCTGCTTCTCTAGTTAGACTAAACTGATATCTCAAGGCATTAGCATTTTGATGATGCAGCTGATGAGATTCTATTGCTTCTTGTACTTTATTCTCATCTACTATAAAAATTTTAGTCAGGGCATCAGCAGAGGCATTGCCTTCTGCTAAAGGCCCTGGCAATCCAGAATGAGCTCTAATGTGGCCTATATAATAAGGTTGTGTTCTTTTCCATATACTCTTTTGTAGTCTCTTAAGCAACTTAATAATTGTACTCTTATTCTCAGGAAAGGCTGCTGTTTCTATTGCTGGAAATAATTTAACTATATATAAGGAATCAGTATATAAATTAATCTTTTTATCCCTGGTTAATTTTATCACTTCTATAACTGCCATAATTTCTGATTGCTGTGCTGAGCAATTTTCTGTATTTAATACTTTCTTTTCATTATTAATAATATAGGCTGCCCTCCCTGAGGAGGATCCATCAGTAAATACTAATATGGCCTCTTCTAAAGGTTTCATCTTATAATATGTAGGAAAAACCACCATATGTTCCTTAAAAAACTGTAACAATACACTTTTAGGCAGATGAAATAAAATCTGACCTCCAAATGAGGTCAGGGCTATTCCTAATGAATCTTCTAACAACAGCAAGGCCTCTAATTGATCTTTATTATAAGGTATAATTATGTTATCCATATCTTTTCCAAATAACTCTCTACTTCTCTTTCTACCTTTAATAATTAGCAAACTAACCATAAAAGGGTATGAGGCAACAATCTTTTTTGGACTAGCAGCCAAATGTATCCATTCTAATGGTCCATCTTGCCATAATAATCCTGTAGGAATAACTGGAGTCCTTAAAATAATTAAATCCCAAGGTTTGGTATAATCTAGTCTTTTAATAAAAACATTTTTTAAAGCTTTTTCTATTTTTTCTATGGCTTGTTTTCCTTCTGCAGTTAACTCTCTAGGGGATAAGGGGTTAGAATCTCCTTGTAATATCAAAAACAAAGGTTTTAATTCCACAGTAGTAATTTTTAATAAAGGCCTTATCCAATTTATATCTCCTAAAAACTTTTGAAAATCATTTAAAGTAACCAAATGATCAGTTCTTAGCTGAAAAGGTATATGCTGAATGGAAAATTCCTGTATTAATCTACCCAAATAATTATAAGGAGGCTCAGTTTGAATTTTCTCTGGAGCAACTTTTAATCCATACTCCTGTAAGGCTTCCATCATATCCTGCAATGCCTGATGTAAGTAAGCCTTATCTTTATGGGCCAATAATATATCATCCATATAATGTATTAAATATATTTCTTTATATTTTTGCCTTATATTACATATGGCTTGGTCTACATATTTCTGACATAAGGTAGGGCTATTTTTCATGCCCTGCGGTAAAACTTTCCATTGATACCGCTGATATGGTCTGGTAAAATTAGGAGAGGGCACACTAAACGCAAACCTCTTTCTGTCCTCCTTATGTAAGGGGATCGTGAAAAAGCAATCTTGCAGGTCTATGACTATAATAGCATAATCTTTAGGAATGGCTACTGGAGAGGGAAGTCCAGGCTGTAAAGCCCCCATTGTTTCCATTGTTTTATTTATTGCTCTAAGATCTTGTAATAATCTCCATTTTCCTGATTTTTTCTTTATAATAAATATGGGAGTATTCCAAGGACTTGTAGAAGGCTCAATATGTCCTGCTAATAATTGTTGTTCCACCAATAATTTTGCAGCTGTTAATTTTTCAGCTGTTAGGGGCCATTGTTCCACCCATATTGGCTCGTCAGACAGCCATACTATGGGATCAGCTGCTTTTAGAACAATGGCCCCCTTTATAAATTTGGATATCCTATTCTACATTTATCAATTTTTGGTTTTGCAACTATTGGAAATAATTGTCCCTCCTGATTTTTTCCTAAGCCCTTATCCGGATCATATCCCATCTTTATCATTTCTGATGACACCCAATCATCAGGACTATATAATCAAAGGCTGCAGCATCTAAATCATCTTCATCTGCCCTAGGTAATTCATCATCAAAAGGCGGATCGGCAAAAACATTCGATTTCTCAGGTTTTGAGTCATCCTCAACCTCTGAATCATTGTCCTTAGTAACACAATTTTTAAAAGCTGCAGCTAAAACTTCACCCTCATCGGGTGGAGGTTTCGGAGGAAGTAATGGAGTACTTTCATCAACATTAGGAGGGTATTTATAAGGATTTTTTTGACCCTCAGGCAGGGGAGCAATACTTTCCCTAATTAAATTCCACAAAGCAAAAGTGTCTACAGGAACTTTTTCAGGCCCAAAATGGGTGTAATATACCTGCAAAGTTTGCCCCACCTTTTGCCAGGTTTCTATATTAACTGTTCCCTCTTCTGGAAACCAAGGACATTGTTCCTGTACGAACTGAAAAAACTGAGTTAATTGCTTATTAGTTACCTTAATTCCTCTTCCATTTATCATATGTTTAACTATATCAATAAATAAGAGCCTCTCTCTGGACTCAGCGTGTCCCATCTTGACACCGCCTTACTCACCTTCCTAACCAGTTCTCCTTTAACTGGGGGTCTGCAGCACCCTACGGTGAGACTCCTATCCGTCCGAAAATTATACTTACCCCTTCAGGTCCCTGTTCGGGCGCCACTTGCCGGGGACCAGCCCCAGCTGAACAGGATTCACCCAAAGGAGAAGACGGAGTCGGCGTGGACAGAACTCAGTACACCTCAGAGGATGCAAGGATCTGACAAATTTATTTTCAAGATTCCAAAAGCTTTTATACTATAAAGTGATCTCATTTTCAAATTCAACATCCTCATTCCCACGCCAAAAATTCCCCCACATAGGTCACAAAACAAAGGTAATTTACATCAGCAGATTGATTAAAACAGGTTAGGTAATTTTCCCATCGCCCAGAGTCTCTTTCTTCTCCTGTGGTTAGTCACATGTTGGTCACATCTACGTCAGGAACACAGTCTGTGGTTTCATCATCTTCCTTAGAAAATTAAATGTTCTTGTACCTATATGTTCTTGTTCAATCAGCCAACTATTCAAAGCACAAACTCAAGCACATTATTCTTTTAACAATTGTAAATATTTATAGACTATTTTCTTCTACCTTTATAATCAAAACAAGGCACTAAATTATACAAAAAACAATTTTACTTATAAAAGGCTACCAAGTAGCCTACTCTAATTTATTATGTACCCACTGTAGCATAAAACCTTCCCACCACCATAGCCAAAAATTTCCTAACCTACAATAGTAATCAAAACAATCAAAACAATACACATCATTTTTTATACTTCTAAAAAACCATGGGAGCGGACATTGTACCGTAAGCTCATTGATTAAACCCACTGTTGCATAAAACCTTGTCACCATACCCAGGTATTTCCCAGCATGTTTATAACTCCACTGGGAGGCCATAACTCTTGCAATTTTTCTTTTAAAGTACAAAGCTGCTGCAGAAATGTTCCCACCATTGTATTTCCCCAACAAATATAATCATTAAAGGAGCCAAAGTAGCTATAATCCTCCTCTTGGTTTTTACCCTAAATTGGGGTCTTTCCTAAACCCCTGCATTAAAACTATACATTTTTCCCAACACCAATAGCAATCCTATAAAAATCACCTTAGGCAAAGGCAGGGAAAAACACAGAGAAAAGCTATGGTTCACGGAGGAAATGGGAAACAGAGCCCTGCTGTGGTGGAAGAGCAGTTGCCATTGGCCAGGTCTCTGGTCTGCTACCTGGGTTCTCATCTGAGCTGGGCGTGGGAAGCGAAGCAGCCATGGGGGCAAGAGACCTCTCTCAAAAGGGGTGAGGGTTCAGGCTCCTGCAAAGTTGGGGGGGTGAGGGTCTATGCCCCACCTCTGTTGGCCCCCAAGTTCTCTCCTGATGGCCCCTCTGCGACTGTGCCTGTCTTAGGTTGTTCCTTCCCTGAGGAATCTTACCCGTCTTTGGCTAACCAGCCATCCTCCGGGGCCAAGCAGGGAGATGTTAGGTGTGCGAGTGAGCGAGGTGCAGCGCCCCCAGAGAAGGTCAGTTTTCTGTCACCTTGGTAGCCTATGCCCCCGTGGCCTCCACGCCCAGCACCTGCCCTGGGATTCCCTCGCCAACTGGCGGGGCCCCGGCTCTGATCACATGTCTTCGGGAACCCAGGTTTCTCCTCCAGAGAGGGCCCAGCTTACAGCACTGGGCAAGAGAGGCCAATTGCACGGCACCAGCCACCAGGAGGCCTTAACCTCAGTGTGGGCAGAAAAGCCCAGGCATCAGCCCTGGGCTAGGAGATTGTGAGAAGAGAGCGCCTCTTGGCAAAAGGGCAAGAGGGGCCGTTGCAGGACAGAGAAAGGAAGAACTTTCATCAGCAGGGAGTCCCAGGGAGGAAGGGCTTTCTCTGCCCAGGGATACCAGGCTCTTGGCTCAAAGCAACTCCATGTGTGGGGCATGATTTGGAAAAAAGCTTTGTTTTTCCATATTTATGTCTGACAGCACCAGCTTTGCAGAGGAGAGCTTTGCTTCTCCATATTTATACCCGATAGCATCAACTTTGCTTGATACTATGGGTCTCGTCTGTGCTGTGACTCAAAGGCACTTCCTATACGGCTCCCAACAAAGGAAGAATACCTTAAACCTGGGTAGTTGACACCCGTGGAATGGGTACCATGCAATATGACTTCAAAGGGTCTTCATTAGCTCACCGAACATCTCCAATCGTATCACTGCTGCGTTTATGCCCCTGTACACATGCTTGATTCTCTTTCGGAGACATAGCAATCCATAGGTTTTAAGATACTTACTAGTCAGGTACATTCTTAGGCGTTTAATATGCGGTGTTGAGTCCATTTCGTTGAGCAAGGAGTAGCTCTTGTCTATTCCATATTTGGCTTAAGGAACTTTATCTGTGCTCATTTCAATCTCTGGTTTTATGCAGCACCCCAACTCACCTTTACCCTTAAGCAAGCATAAGTTGGTTTTCTAAATTTGAGACCCTGTTCTGTTCTGTAATTCAGTTCCTGTGTAGCCAAGTTTACATTCCGTGTATTACTGATATCTTATGATGTTTCTTTTTCTGTGTGACTTATTTCAGTTAGAATCATCATACCTGAATCCACTCATTGTGCTGCTAAGGGCCTGATGACACAGATTTCATTGCTGAGTGATATTGCTTTCTAAGTAAATACCACAACTTCTTTATCCATTTTTCACTTTCTGCGATGTTGAACTTGTACTGTCAACGAGGTTCCTGTAAACAGAGGCATCCCAAACTTTGGGGTGGCTGTGTCTTTTTGATTTTAATTTCCCTAAGATATAGGACCATATGTGGAAGTGCCCTAGGTTCTGTTGCTTTGTTTTTTAGATATTTCAGGAAACACCATACACTTCTCCTGAGTGTCTGTTGGCAATTTACATCCTGCCCATCTTCATAACAAGGCTCCCAGTTCTCCATGGCCTGTCCTGCCTTTCTGGATTTTACACTTTTTTCAGATGGCCCTTTTGACCGGGGGGAAGTGAGACTTCATTGTAGTGCAGATTTCCTTTGCAAGCTTGCTTGGTTGGCCAAAAAGGGCGTATGCGTTTTTTCCTGAATATATTCAGGATAAAACGCATACGCCCTTTTTGGCCAAGTGCATCATTGTGGACGTTCTGCCTCTTTTCCTATGCTTTCAATGCAATTCCAGTCTACCTCCTGAAATCGGTTTCCTGCAATTCTGCCCCGCTTTCAAGTCCTCTTGGCAGCCTTACTTCAGTATATTTTTGGACGATAGCTGTCATTTATAACGCTGCAGGTTTGTGAATTACAGTGCCCCTGAGCTCCTTTCTTCAACTTGCTTTCTTGTGAGCTGGCCGCAACACCGCAGGATGGCTTCAGGTCCTAATCTGGTTCCGGCACGGCGCGCTGAGCCTTTGGTTAATTCCTCTTCCTGGTGGGAAATGAGAGTTAAATTTGCCCGTCCAGACACCTCCAGCTAGTCTCTCATTGGTTCTCGCTATTCCTGTTCATCCTCCGCAGAAATTGCAAACTGGTCCAAACAGGAGGTTAAAGAGACTGACTCTCCAAGTCGGGAGAGTGTTAGTAAAGCGTCTGGAATGTTGCACCCGAGTACCAGGGTACGAAAACTGAGACATATTTGAACACGTCTCCCATTCACACGGATGATCATACTCTGGGTTCCCCATGCATGTTTTAGCTGAAGGAAGAATACCTTAAACCTGGAGAGTTGAGACCTGTGTAATGGGTACCATGCAATATGACTTCAAAGGGTCTTCATTTGCTCACCGAACCTCTCCAATCCTATCACTGCTGCGTTTATGCCCCTGTACACACGCTTGATTCTCTTTTGGAGACATAGCAATCCATAGGTTTTAAGATACTTACTAGACAGGTACATTCTTAGGCGTTTAATATGGGGTGTTGAGTCCATTTCGTTGAGCAAGGAGTAGCTCTTGTCTATTCCATATTTGGCTTAAGGAACTTTATCTGTGCTCATTTCAATCTCTGGTTTTATGCAGCACCCCAACTCACCTTTCCCCTTAAGCAAGCATAAGTTGGTTTTCTGAATTTGAGACCCTGTGCTGTTTTGGAATTCAGTTCCTGTGTAGCCAAGTTTACATTCCGTGTATCAGTGATATCTTATCATGTTTCTTTTTCTGTGTGACTTATTTCAGTTAGAATCATCGTACCTGAATCCACTCATTATGCTGCTACGGGCCTGATGACATAGATTTCATTGCTGAGTGATACTGCATTGTACGTAAGTACCACAAGTTCTTTATCCATTTTTCACTTTCTGTGATATTGAACTTGTATGGTAAACGAGGTTCTTGTAAACAGAGGCGTCCCAAATTTTGGGGTGGCTGTGTCTTTTTGATTTTAATTTCCCTAAGCTATAGGACCATAAGTGGAAGTGCCCTAGGCTCTGTTGCTTTGTTTTTTAGATGTTTCAGGAAACACCATACACTTCTCCTGAGTGTCTTTTGGCAATTTACATCCCGCCCTTCAGCATAACAAGGCTCCCAGTTCTCCATGGCCTGTCCTGCCTTTCTGGATTTTACAATTTTTTCAGATGGCCCTTTTTACCGGGGGGAAGTGAGACTTCATTGTAGTGCAGATTTCTTTGCAAGCTTGCTTGGTTGGCCAAAAAGGGCGTATGCGTTTTTTCCTGAATATATTCAGGAAAAAACGCATACGCCCTTTTTGGCCAAGTGCATCATTGTGGACGTTCTGCCTCTTTTCCTATGCTTTCAATGCAATTCCAGTCTACCTCCTGAAATCGGTTTCCTGCAATTCTGCCCCGCTTTCAAGTCCTCTTGGCAGCCTTACTTCAGTATATTTTTGGACGATAGCTGTCATTTATAACTCTGCAGGTTTGTGAATTACACTGACCCTGAGCTCCTTTCTTCAACTCGCTTTCTTTTGAGCAGGCCGCAACACCGCAGGATGGCTTCAGGCCCTAATCTGGTTCTGGCATGGCACGCTGAGCCTTTGGTTAATTCCTCTTCCTGGGGGGAAATGAGAGTTAAATTTGCCCATCCAGACACCTCCAGCTAGTCTCTCATTGGTTCTCGCTATTCCTGTTCATCTTCCACAGAAATTGCAAACTGGGCCAAACAGGAGGTTAAAGGGACTGACTCTCCAAGTGGGGAGAGTGTTAGTAAAGCATCTGGAATGTTGCACCCGAGTACCAGGGTACGAAAACTGAGACATATTTGAACACGTCTCCCGATCACATGGTTGATCATACTCTAGGTTCCACATGCATGTTTTAGCTGAAGGAAGAATACCTTAAACCTGGGTAGTTGAAACCCGTGGAATGGGTACCATGCAATATGACTTCAAAGGGTCTTCATTTGCTCACGAACCTCTCCAATCCTATCACTGCTGCGTTTATGCCCCTGTACACATGCTTGATTCTCTTTCGGAGACATAGCAATCCATAGGTTTTAAGATACTTACTAGTCAGGTACATTCTTAGGCGTTTAATATGCGGTGTTGAGTCCATTTCGTTGAGCAAGGAGTAGCTCTTGTCTATTCCATATTTGGCTTAAGGAACTTTATCTGTGCTCATTTCAATCTCTGGTTTTATGCAGCACCCCAACTCACCTTTACCCTTAAGCAAGCATAAGTTGGTTTTCTAAATTTGAGACCCTGTTCTGTTCTGTAATTCAGTTCCTGTGTAGCCAAGTTTACATTCCGTGTATTACTGATATCTTATGATGTTTCTTTTTCTGTGTGACTTATTTCAGTTAGAATCATCATACCTGAATCCACTCATTGTGCTGCTAAGGGCCTGATGACATAGATTTCATTGCTGAGTGATATTGCTTTGTAAGTAAATACCACAACTTCTTTATCCATTTTTCACTTTCTGCAATGTTGAACTTGTACTGTAAACGAGGTTCTTGTAAACAGAGGCGTCCCAAACTTTGGGGTGGCTGTGTCTTTTTGATTTTAATTTCCCTAAGCTATAGGACCATAAGTGGAAGTGCCCTAGGTTCTGTTGCTTTGTTTTTTAGATGTTTCAGGAAACACCATACACTTCTCCCGAGTGTCTGTTGGCAATTTACATCCTGCCCATCAGCATAACAAGGCTCCCAGTTCTCCATGGCCTGTCCTGCCTTTCTGGATTTTACACTTTTTTCAGATGGCCCTTTTGACCGGGGGGAAGTGAGACTTCATTGTAGTGCAGATTTCCTTTGCAAGCTTGCTTGGTTGGCCAAAAAGGGCGTATGCGTTTTTTCATGAATATATTCAGGAAAAAACGCATACGCCCTTTTTGGCCAAGTGCATCATTGTGGACGTTCTGCCTCTTTTCCTATGCTTTCAATGCAATTCCAGTCTACCTCCTGAAATCGGTTTCCTGCAATTCTGCCCTGCTTTCAAGTCCTCTTGGCAGCCTTACTTCAGTCTATTTTTGGACGATAGCTGTCATTTATAACTCTGCAGGTTTGTGAATTACAGTGCCCCTGAGCTCCTTTCTTCAACTCGCTTTCTTGTGAGCTGGCCGCAACACCGCAGGATGGCTTCAGGCCCTAATCTGGTTCCGGCACGGCACGCTGAGCCTTTGGTTAATTCCTCTTCTTGGTGGGAAATGAGAGTTAAATTTGCCCGACCAGACACCTCCAGCTAGCCTCTCATTGGTTCTCGCTATTTCTGTTCATCTTCCGCAGAAATTGCAAACTGGGCCAAACAGGAGGTTAAAGGCGCTGACTCTCCAAGTGGGGAGAGTGTTAGTAAAGCGTCTGGAATGTTGCACCCGAGTACCAGGGGAGGAAAACTGAGACATATTTGAACACGTCTCCCGATCACATGGTTGATCATACTCTAGGTTCCACATGCATGTTTTAGCTGAAGGAAGAATACCTTAAACCTGGGTAGTTGACACCCGTGGAATGGGTACCATGCAATATGACTTCAAAGGGTCTTCATTTGCTCACCGAACATCTCCAATCCTATCACTGCTGCGTTTATGCCCCTGTACACATGCTTGATTCTCTTTCGGAGACATAGCAATCCATAGGTTTTAAGATACTTACTAGTCAGGTACATTCTTAGGCGTTTAATATGCGGTGTTGAGTCCATTTCGTTGAGCAAGGAGTAGCTCTTGTCTATTCCATATTTGGCTTAAGGAACTTTATCTGTGCTCATTTCAATCTCTGGTTTTATGCAGCACCCCAACTCACCTTTACCCTTAAGCAAGCATAAGTTGGTTTTCTACATTTGAGACCCTGTTCTGTTCTGTAATTCAGTTCCTGTGTAGCCAAGTTTACATTCCGTGTATTACTGATATCTTATGATGTTTCTTTTTCTGTGTGACTTATTTCAGTTAGAATCATCATACCTGAATCCACTCATTGTGCTGCTAAGGGCCTGATGACACAGATTTCATTGCTGAGTAATATTGCTTTGTAAGTAAATACGACATCTTTTTTATCCATTTTTCACTTTCTGCGATGTTGAACTTGTACTGTAAACGAGGTTCTTGTAAACAGAGCCATTCCAAACTTTGGGGTGGCTGTGTCTTTTTGATTTTAAATTCCCTAAGCTATAGGACCATAAGTGGAAGTGCCCTAGGCTCTGTTGCTTTGTTTTTTAGATGTTTCAGGAAACACCATACACTTCTCCAGAGTGGTTGTTGGCAATTTACATCCCGCCCTTCAGCATAACAAGGCTCCCAGTTCTCCATGGCCTGTCCTGCCTTTCTGGATTTTACACTTTTTTCAGATGGCCCTTTTGACCGGGGGGAAGTGAGACTTCATTGTAGTGCAGATTTCCTTTGCAAGCTTGCTTGGTTGGCCAAAAAGTGCGTATGCGTTTTTTCCTGAATATATTCAGGAAAAAACGCATACGCCCTTTTTGGCCAAGTGCATCATTGTGGACGTTCTGCCTCTTTTTCTATGCTTGAAATGCAATTCCAGTCTACCTCCTGAAATCGGTTTCCTGCAATTCTGCCCCGCATTCAAGTCCTCTTGGCAGCCTTACTTCAGTCTATTTTTGGACGATAGCTGTCATTTATAACTCTGCAGGTTTGTGAATTACACTGACCCTGAGCTCCTTTCTTCAACTCGCTTTCTTGTGACCTGGCCGCAACACCGCAGGATGGCTTCAGGCCCTAATCTGGTTCTGGCACGGCACGCTGAGCCTTTGGTTAATTCCTCTTCCTGGTGGGAAATGAGAGTTAAATTTGCCCATCAAGACACCTCCAGCTAGTCTCTCATTGGTTCTCGCTATTCCTGTTCATCTTCCACAGAAATTGCAAACTGGGCCAAACAGGAGGTTAAAGGGACTGACTCTCCAAGTGGGGAGAGTGTTAGTAAAGCGTCTGGAATGTTGCACCCGAGTACCAGCGTACGAAAACTGAGACATATTTGAACACGTCTCCCGATCACATGGTTGATCATACTCTAGGTTCCACATGCATGTTTTAGCTGAAGGAAGAATACCTTAAACCTGGGTAGTTGAAACCCGTGGAATGGGTACCATGCAATATGACTTCAAAGGGTCTTCATTTGCTCACGAACCTCTCCAATCGTATCACTGCTGCGTTTATGCCCCTGTACACATGCTTGATTCTCTTTCGGAGACATAGCAATCCATAGGTTTTAAGATACTTACTAGTCAGGTACATTCTTAGGCGTTTAATATGCGGTGTTGAGTCCATTTCGTTGAGCCAAGAGTAGCTCTTGTCTATTCCATATTTGGCTTAAGGAACTTTATCTGTGCTCATTTCAATCTCTGGTTTTATGCAGCACCCCAACTCACCTTTACCCTTAAGCAAGCATAAGTTGGTTTTCTAAATTTGAGACCCTGTTCTGTTCTGTAATTCAGTTCCTGTGAAGCCAAGTTTACATTCCGTGTATTACTGATATCTTATGATGTTCCTTTTTCTGTGTGACTTATTTCAGTTAGAATCATCATACCTGAATCCACTCATTGTGCTGCTAAGGGCCTGAGGACATAGATTTCATTGCTGAGTGATATTGCTTTGTAAGTAAATACCACAACTTCTTTATCCATTTTTTACATTCTGCAATGTTGAACTTGTACTGTAAACGAGGTTCTTGTAAACAGAGGCGTCCCAAACTTTGGGGTGGCTGTGTCTTTTTGATTTTAATTTCCCTAAGCTATAGGACCATAAGTGGAAGTGCCCTAGGCTCTGTTGCTTTGTTTTTTCGATGTTTCAGGAAACACCATACACTTCTCCCGAGTGTCTGTTGGCAATTTACATCCCGCCCATCAGCATAACAAGGCTCCCAGTTCTCCATGGCCTGTCCTGCCTTTCTGGATTTTACACTTTTTTCAGATGGCCCTTTAGACCGGGGGGAAGTGAGACTTCATTGTAGTGCAGATTTCCTTTGCAAGTTTGCTTGGTAGGCCAAAAAGGGCGTATGCGTTTTTTCCTGAATATATTCAGGAAAAAACGCATACGCCCTTTTTGGCCAAGTGCATCATTGTGGACGTTCTGCCTCTTTTCCTATGCTTTCAATGCAATTCCAGTCTACCTCCTGAAATCGGTTTCCTGCAATTCTGCCCCGCTTTCAAGTCCTCTTGGCAGCCTTTCTTCAGTCTATTTTTGGACGATAGCTGTCATTTATAACTCTGCAGGTTTGTGAATTACAGTGCCCCTGAGCTCCTTTCCTCAACTCGCTTTCTTTTGAGCTGGCCGCAACACCGCAGGATGGCTTCAGGCCCTAATCTGGTTCCGGCACGGCACGCTGAGCCTTTGGTTATTTCCTCTTCCTGGTTGGAAATGAGAGTTAAATTTGCCCGTCCAGACACCTCCAGCTAGTCTCTCATTGGTTCTCGCTATTCCTGTTCATCTTCCGCAGAAATTGCAAACTGGGCCAAACAGGAGGTTAAAGGCGCTGACTCTCCAAGTGGGGAGAGTGTTAGTAAAGCGTCTGGAATGTTGCACCCGAGTACCAGGGGAGGAAAACTGAGACATATTTGAACACGTCTCCCGTTCACACGGTTGATCATACTCTGGGTTCCACATGCATGTTTTAGCTGAAGGAAGAATACCTTAAACCTGGAGAGTTGAGACCTGTGTAATGGGTACCATGCAATATGACTTCAAAGGGTCTTCATTTGCTCACCGAACCTCTCCAATCCCATCACTGCTGCGTTTTTGCCCCTGTACACAAGCTTGATTCTCTTTTGGAGACATAGCAATCCATAGGTTTTAAGATACTTACTAGTCAGGTACATTCTTAGGCGTTTAATATGGGGTGTTGAGTCCATTTCTTTGAGCAAGGAGTAGCTCTTGTCTATTCCATATTTGGCTTAAGGAACTTTACCTGTGCTCATTTCAATCTTTCGTTTTATGCAGCACCCCAACTCACCTTTCCACTTAAGCAAGCATAAGTTGGTTTTCTAAATTTGAGACCCTGTTCTGTTTTGGAATTCAGTTCCTCTGTAGCCAAGTTTACATTCCGTGTATTAGTGATATCTTATGATGTTTCTTTTTCTGTGTGACTTATTTCAGTTAGAATCATCGTACCTGAATCCACTCATTATGCTGCTACGGGCCTGATGACATAGATTTCATTGCTGAGTGATACTGCATTGTACGTAAGTACCACAAGTTCTTTATCCATTTTTCACATTCTGTGATATTGAACTTGTACGGTAAATGAGGTGCTTGTAAACAGAGGCGTCCCAAACTTTGGAGTGGCTGTGTCTTTTTGATTTTAATTTCCCTAAGCTATAGGACCATAAGTGGAAGTGCCCTAGGCTCTGTTGCTTTGTTTTTTAGATGTTTCAGGAAACACCATACACTTCTCCGGAGTGTCTGTTGGCAATTTACATCCCGCCCATCAGCATAACAAGGCTCCCAGTTCTCCATGGCCTGTCCTGCCTTTCTGGATTTTACACTTTTTTCAGATGGCCCTTTTGACCTGGGGGAAGTGAGACTTCATTGTAGTGCGGATTTCGTTTGCAAGCTTGCTTGGTTGGCCAAAAAGGGCGTATGCGTTTTTTCCTGAATATATTCAGGAAAAAACGCATACGCCCTTTTTGGCCAAGTGCATCATTGTGGACGTTCTGCCTCTTTTCCTATGCTTTCAATGCAATTCCAGTCTACCTCCTGAAATCGGTTTCCTGCAATTCTGCCCCGCTTTCAAGTCCTCTTGGCAGCCTTACTTCAGTATATTTTTGAACGATAGCTGTAATTTATAACTCTGCAGGTTTGTGAATTACAGGGCCCCTGAGCTCCTTTCCTCAACTCGCTTTCTTTTGAGCTGGCCGCAACACCGCAGGATGGCTTCAGGCCCTAATTTGGTTCCGGCACGGCACGCTGAGCCTTTGGTTAATTCCTCTTCCTGGTGGGAAATGAGAGTTAAATTTGCCCGTCCAGACACCTCCAGCTAGTCTCTCATTGGTTCTCGCTATTCCTGTTCATCTTCCGCAGAAATTGCAAACTGGGCCAAACAGGAGGTTAAAGGCGCTGACTCTCCAAGTGGGGAGAGTGTTAGTAAAGCGTCTGGAATGTTGCACCCGAGTACCAGGGGAGGAAAACTGAGGCATATTTGAACACGTCTCCCGTTCACACGGTTGATCATACTCTGGGTTCCACATGCATGTTTTAGCTTAAGGAAGAATACCTTAAACCTGGAGAGTTGAGACCCGTGTAATGGGTACCATGCAATATGACTTCAAAGGGTCTTCATTTGCTCACCGAACCTCTCCAATCCTATCACTGCTGCATTTATGCCCCTGTACACACGCTTGATTCTCTTTTGGAGACATAGCAATCCATAGGTTTTAAGATACTTACTAGTCAGGTACATTCTTAGGCGTTTAATATGGGGTGTTGAGTCCATTTCGTTGAGCAAGGAGTAGCTCTTGTCTATTCCATATTTGGCTTAAGGAACTTTATCTGTGCTCATTTCAATCTCTGGTTTTATGCAGCACCCCAACTCACCTTTACCCTTAAGCAAGCATAAGTTGGTTTTCTAAATTTGAGACCCTGTTCTGTTTTGGAATTCAGTTCCTCTGTAGCCAAGTTTACATTCCGTGTATTAGTGATATCTTATGATGTTTCTTTTTCTGTGTGACTTATTTCAGTTAGAATCATCGTACCTGAATCCACTCATTATGCTGCTACGGGCCTGATGACATAGATTTCATTGCTGAGTGATACTGCATTGTATGTAAGTACCACAAGTTCTTTATCCATTTTTCGCTTTCTGTGATATTGAACTTGTACTGTAAACGAGGTTCTTGTAAACAGAGCCGTTCCAAACTTTGGGGTGGCTGTGTCTTTTTGATTTTAATTTCCCTAAGCTATAGGACCATAAGTGGCAGTGCCCTAGGCTCTGTTGCTTTGTTTTTTAGATGTTTCAGGAAACACCATACACTTCTCCCGAGTGGTTGTTGGCAATTTACATCCCGCCCATCAGCATAACAAGGCTCCCAGTTCTTCATGGCCTGTCCTGCCTTTCTGGATTTTACACTTTTTTCAGATGGCCCTTTTGACCGGGGGGAAGTGAGACTTCATTGTAGTGCAGATTTCCTTTGCAAGCTTGCTTGGTTGGCCAAAAAGGGCGTATGCGTTTTTTCCTGAATATATTCAGGAAAAAACGCATACGCCCTTTTTGGCCAAGTGCATCATTGTGGACGTTCTGCCTCTTTTCCTATGCTTGAAATGCAATTCCAGTCTACCTCCTGAAATCGGTTTCCTACAATTCTGCCCCGCTTTCAAGTCCTCTTGGCAGCCTTACTTCAGTCTATTTTTGGACGATAGCTGTCATTTATAACTCTGCAGGTTTGTGAATTACAGGGCCCCTGACCTCCTTTCCTCAACTCGCTTTGTTTTGAGCTGGCCGCAACACCGCAGGATGGCTTCAGGCCCTAATCTGGTTCCGGCACGGCACGCTGAGCCTTTGGTTATTTCCTCTTCCTGGTGGGAAATGAGAGTTAAATTTGCCCGTCCAGACACCTCCAGCTAGCCTCTCATTGGTTCTCGTTATTCCTGTTCATCTTCCACAGAAATTGCAAACTGGGCCAAACAGGAGGTTAAAGGCGCTGACTCTCCAAGTGGGGAGAGTGTTAGTAAAGCGTCTGGAATGTTGCACCCGAGTACCAGGGGAGGAAAACTGAGGCATATTTGAACACGTCTCCCGTTCACACGGTTGATCATACTCTGGGTTCCACATGCATGTTTTAGCTGAAGGAAGTATACCTTAAACCTGGAGAGTTGAGACCCGTGGAATGGGTACCATGCAATATGTCTTCAAAGGGTCTTCATTTGCTCACCGAACCTCTCCAATCCTATCACTGCTGCGTTTATGCCCCTGTACACATGCTCGATTCTCTTTTGGAGACATAGCAATCCATAGGTTTTAAGATACTTACTAGTCAGGTACATTCTTAGGCGTTTAATATGGGGTGTTGAGTCCATTTCGTTGAGCAAGGAGTAGCTCTAGTCTATTCCATATTTGGCTTAAGGAACTTTATCTGTGCTCATTTCAATCTCTGGTTTTATGCAGCACCCCAACTCACCTTTCCCCTTAAGCAAGCATAAGTTGGTTTTCTAAATTTGAGACCCTGTTCTGTTTGGAATTCAGGTACTGTGTAGCCAAGTTTACATTCCGTGTATTAGTGATATCTTATGATGTTTCTTTTTCTGTGTGACTTATTTCAGTTAGAATCATCGTACCTGAATCCACTCATTATGCTGCTACGGGCCTGATGACATAGATTTCATTGCTGAGTGATACTGCATTGTACGTAAGTACCACAAGTTCTTTATCCATTTTTCACTTTCTGTGATATTGAACTTGTACGGTAAACGAGGTTCTTGTAAACAGAGGCGTCCCAAACTTTGGGGTGGCTGTGTCTTTTTGATTTTAATTTCCCTAAGCTATAGGACCATAAGTGGAAGTGCCCTAGGCTCTGTTGCTTTGTTTTTTAGATGTTTCAGGAAACACCATACACTTCTGCCGAGTGTCTGTTGGCAATTTACATCCCGCCCATCAGCATAATAAGGCTCCCAGTTCTCCATGGCCTGTCCTGCCTTTCTGGATTTTACACTTTTTTCAGATGGCCCTTTTGACTGGGGGGAAGTGAGATTTCATTGTAGAGCAGATTTACTTTGCAAGTTTGCTTGGTTGGCCAAAAAGGGCGTATGCGTTTTTTCCTGAATATATTCAGGAAAAATCGCATACGCCCTTTTTGGCCAAGTGCGTCATTGTGGACGTTCTGCCTCTTTTCCTATGCTTTCAATGCAATTCCAGTCTACCTCCTGAAATTGGTTTCCTGCAATTCTGCCCCGCTTTCAAGTCCTCTTGGCAGCCATACTTCAGTATATTTTTGGACGATAGCTGTCATTTATAACTCTGCAGGTTTGTGAATTACAGGGCCCTGAGCTCCTTTCCTCAACTCGCTTTCTTTTGAGCTGGCCGCAACACCGCAGGATGGCTTCAGGCCCTAATCAAGTTCCGGCACGGCACGCTGAGCCTTTGGTTATTTCCTCTTCCTGGTGGGAAATGAGAGTTAAATTTGCCCGTCCAGACACCTCCAGCTAGTCTCTCATTGGTTCTCGCTATTCCTGTTCATCTTCCGCAGAAATTGCAAAGTGGGCCAAACAGGAGGTTAAAGGGACTGACTCTCCAAGTGGGGAGAGTGTTAGTAAAGCGTGTGGAATGTTGCACCCGAGTACCAGGGGAGGAAAACTGAGACATATTTGAACACGTCTCCCGTTCACACGGTTGATCATACTCTGGGTTCCACATGCATATTTTAGCTGAAGGAAGAATACCTTAAACCTGGAGAGTTGAGACCTGTGTAATGGGTACCATGCAATATGACTTCAAAGGGTCTTCATTTGCTCACCGAACCTCTCCAATCCTATCACTGCTGCGTTTATGCCCCTGTACACACGCTTGATTCTCTTTTGGAGACATAGCAATCCATAGGTTTTAAGATACTTACTAGTCAGGTACATTCTTAGGCGTTTAATATGGGGTGTTGAGTCCATTTCGTTGAGCAAGGAGTAGCTCTTGTCTATTCCATATTTGGCTTAAGGAACTTTATCTGTGTTCATTTCAATCTCTGGTTTTATGCAGCACCCCAACTCACCTTTCCCCTTAAGCAAGCATAAGTTGGTTTTCTAAATTTGAGACCCTGTTCTGTTCTGTAATTCAGTTCCTGTGTAGCCAAGTTTACATTCCGTGTATTAGTGATATCTTATGATGTTTCTTTTTCTGTGTGACTTATTTCAGTTAGAATCATCGTACCTGAATCCACTCATTATGCTGCTACGGGCCTGATGACATAGATTTCATTGCTGAGTGATACTGCATTGTACGTAAGTACCACAAGTTCTTTATCCATTTTTCACTTTCTGTGATATTGAACTTGTACGGTAAATGAGGTGCTTGTAAACAGAGGCGTCCCAAACTTTGGGGTGGCTGTGTCTTTTTGATTTTAATTTCCCTAAGCTATAGGACCATAAGTGGAAGTGCCCTAGGCTCTGTTGATTTGTTTTTTAGATGTTTCAGGAAACACCATACACTTCTCCCGAGTGTCTGTTGGCAATTTACATCCCGCCCATCAGCATAACAAGGCTCCCAGTTCTCCATGGCCTGTCCTGCCTTTCTGGATTTTACACTTTTTTCAGATGGCCCTTTTGACCGGGGGGAAGTGAGACTTCATTGTAGTGCAGATTTCGTTTGCAAGCTTGCTTGGTTGGCCAAAAAGGGCATATGCGTTTTTTCCTGAATATATTCAGGAAAAAACGCATATGCCCTTTTTGGCCAACTGCATCATTGTGGACGTTCTGCCTCTTTTCCTATGCTTTCAATGCAATTCCAGTCTACCTCCTGAAATCGGTTTCCTGCAATTCTGCCCCGCTTTCAAGTCCTCTTGGCAGCCTTACTTCAGTCTATTTTTGGACGATAGCTGTCATTTATCACTCTGCAGGTTTGTGAATTACAGGGCCCCTGAGCTCCTTTCCTCAACTCGCTTTCTTTTGAGCTGGCCGCAACACCGCAGGATGGCTTCAGGCCCTAATCTGGTTCCGGCACAGCTCGCTGAGCCTTTGGTTATTTCCTCTTCCTGGTGGGAAATGAGAGTTAAATTTGCCCGTCCAGACACCTCCAGCTAGTCTCTCATTGGTTCTCGCTATTCCTGTTCATATTCCGCAGAAATTGCAAACTGGGCCAAACAGGAGGTTAAAGGCGCTGACTCTCCAAGTGGGGAGAGTGTTAGTAAAGCGTCTGGAATGTTGCACCCGAGTACCAGGGGAGGAAAACTGAGACATATTTGAACACGTCTCCCGTTCACACGGTTGATCATACTCTGGGTTCCACATGCATGTTTTAGCTGAAGGAAGAATACCTTAATCCTGGAGAGTTGAGACCCGTGTAATGGGTACCATGCAATATGACTTCAAAGGGTCTTCATTTGCTCACCGAACCTCTCCAATCCTATCACTGCTGCATTTATGCCCCTGTACACATGCTTGATTCTCTTTTGGAGACATAGCAATCCATAGGTTTTAAGATACTTACTAGTCAGGTACATTCTTAGGCGTTTAATATGGGGTGTTGAGTCCATTTCGTTGAGCAAGGAGTAGCCCTTGTCTATTCCATATTTGGCTTAAGGAACTTTATCTGTGCTCATTTCAATCTCTGGTTTTATGCAGCACCCCAACTCACCTTTCCCCTTAAGCAAGCATAAGTTGGTTTTCTAAATTTGAGACCCTGTTCTGTTTTGTAATTCAGTTCCTGTGTAGCCAAGTTTACATTCCGTGTATTAGTGATATCTTATGATGTTTCTTTTTCTGTGTGACTTATTTCAGTTAGAATCATCGTACCTGAATCCACTCATTATGCTGCTACGGGCCTGATGACATAGATTTCATTGCTGAGTGATACTGCATTGTACGTAAGTACCACAAGTTCTTTATCCATTTTTCACTTTCTGTGATATTGAACTTGTACGGTAAACGAGGTTCTTGTAAACAGAGGCGTCCCAAACTTTGGGGTGGCTGTGTCTTTTTGATTTTAATTTCCCTAAGCTATAGGACCATAAGTGGAAGTGCCCTAGGCTCTGTTGCTTTGTTTTTTAGATGTTTCAGGAAACACCATACACTTCTCCCGAGTGTCTGTTGGCAATTTACATCCCGCCCATCAGCATAACAAGGCTCCCAGTTCTCCATGGCCTGTCCTGCCTTTCTGGATTTTACACTTTTTTCAGATGGCCCTTTTGACCGGGGGGAAGTGAGACTTCATTGTAGTGCAGATTTCCTTTGCAAGTTTGCTTGGTGGGCCAAAAAGGGCGTATGCGTTTTCTCCTGAATATATTCAGGAAAAAACGCATACGCCCTTTTAGGCCAAGTGCATCATTGTGGACGTTCTGCCTCTTTTCCTATGCTTTCAATGCAATTCCAGTCTACCTCCTGAAATCGGTTGCCTGCAATTCTGCCCCGTTTTCAAGTCCTCTTGGCAGCCTTACTTCAGTATATCTTTGGACGATAGCTGTCATTTATAACTCTGCAGGTTTGTGAATTACAGTGCCCCTGAGCTCCTTTCTTCAACTCGCTTTCTTGTGAGGTGGCCGCAACACCGCAGGATGGCTTCAGGCCCTAATCTGGTTCCGGCACGGCACGCTGAGCCTTTGGTTAATTCCTCTTCCTGGTGGGAAATGAGAGTTAAATTTGCCCGTCCAGACACCTCCAGCTAGTCTCTCATTGGTTCTCGCTATTCCTGTTCATCTTCCGCAGGAATTGCAAACTGGGCCAAACAGGAGGTTAAAGGGACTGACTCTCCAAGTCGGGAGAGTGTTAGTAAAGTGTCTGGAAAGTTGCACCCGAGTACCAGGGTACGAAAACTGAGACATATTTGAACACGTCTCCCGATCACACGGTTTATCATACTCTGGGTTCCACATGCATGTTTTAGCTGAAGGAAGAATACCTTAAACCTGGAGAGTTGTTACCCGTGTAATGGGTACCATGCAATATGACTTCAAAGGGTCTTCATTTGCTCACCGAACCTCTCCAATCCTATCACTGCTACGTTTATGCCCCTTTACACACGCTTGATTCTCTTTTGGAGACATAGCAATCCATAGGTTTTAAGATACTTACTAGTCAGGTACATTCTTAGGCGTTTAATATGGGGTGTTGAGTCCATTGCGTTGAGCAAGGAGTAGCTCTTGTCTATTCCATATTTGGCTTAAGGAACTTTATCTGTGCTCATTTCAATCTCTGGTTTTATGCAGCACCCCAACTCACCTTTCCCCTTAAGCAAGCATAAGTTGGTTTTCTAAATTTGAGACCCTGTTCTGTTTTGGAATTCAGTTCCTGTGTAGCCAAGTTTACATTCCGTGTACTAGTGATATCTTATGATGTTTCTTTTTCTGTGTGACTTATTTCAGTTAGAATCATCGTACCTGAATCCACTCATTGTGCTGCTAAGGGCCTGATGACATAGATTTCATTGCTGAGTGATATTGCTTTGTAAGTAAATACCACAACTTCTTTATCCATTTTTCACTTTCTGCGATGTTGAACTTGTACTGCAAACGAGGTTATTGTAAACAGAGCCATTCCAAACTTTGGGGTGGCTGTGTCTTTTTGATTTTAATTTCCCTAAGCTATAGGACCATAAGTGGAAGTGCCCTAGGCTCTGTTTCTTTGTTTTTAGATGTTTCAGGAACACCATACACTTCTCCCAAGTGTCTGTTGGCAATTTACATCCCGCCCATCAGCATAACAAGGCTCCCAGTTCTCCATGGCCTGTCCTGCCTTTCTGGATTTTACACTTTTCTCAGATGGCCCTTTTGACCGGGTGGAAGTGAGACTTCATTGTAGTACAGATTTCCTTTGCAAGCTTGCTTGGTTGGCCAAAAAGGGCGTATGCGTTTTTTCCTGAATATATTCAGAAAAAAACGCATACGCCCTTTTTGGCCAAGTGCATCATTGTGGACGTTCTGCCTCTTTTCCTATGCTTTCAATGCAGTTCCAGTCTACCTCCTGAAATCGGTTTCCTGCAATTCTGCCCCACATTCAAGTCCTCTTGGCAGCCTTACTTCAGTCTATTTTTGGACGATAGCTGTCATTTATAACTCTGCAGGTTTGTGAATTACAGTGCCCCTGAGCTCCTTTCTTCAACTCGCTTTCTTTTGAGCAGGCCGCAACACCGCAGGATGGCTTCAGGCCCTAATCTGGTTCCGGCACGGCACGCTGAGCCTTTGGTTATTTCCTCATCCTGGTGGGAAATGAGAGTTAAATTTGCCCGTCCAGACACCTCCAGCTAGTCTCTCATTGGTTCTCGCTATTCCTGTTCATCTTCCACAGAAATTGCAAACTGGGCCAAACAGGAGGTTAAAGGCACTGACTCTCCAAGTGGGGAGAGTGTTACTAAAGCGTCTGGAATGTTGCACCCGAGTACCAGGGGAGAAAAACTGAGACATATTTGAACACGTCTCCCGTTCACACAGTTGATCATACTCTGGGTTCCACATGCATGTTTTAGCTGAAGGAAGAATACCTTAAACCTGCAGAGTTGAGACCCGTGGAATGGGTACCATGCAATACGACTTCAAAGGGTCTTCATATGCTCACCGAACCTCTCCAATCCTATCACTGCTGCGTTTATGCCCCTGTACACACGCTTGATTCTCTTTTGGAGACATAGCAATCCATAGGTTTTAAGATACTTACTAGTCAGGTACATCCTTAGGCGTTTAATATGGGGTGTTGAGTCCATTTCGTTGAGCAAGGAGTAGCTCTTGTCTATTCCATATTTGGCTTAAGGAACTTTATCTGTGCTCATTTCAATCTCTGGTTTTATGCAGCACCCCAACTCACCTTTCCCCTTAAGCAAGCATAAGTTGCTTTTCTAAATTTGAGACCCTGTTCTGTTTTGGAATTCAGTTCCTGTGTAGCCAAGTTTACATTCCGTGTATTAGTGATATCTTATGATGTTTCTTTTTCTGTGTGACTTATTTCAGTTAGAATCATCGTACCTGAATCCACTCATTATGCTGCTACGGGCCTGATGACATAGATTTCATTGCTGAGTGATACTGCATTGTACGTAAGTACCACAAGTTCTTTATCCATTTTTCACTTTCTGTGATATTGAACTTGTACGGTAAACGAGGTTCTTGTAAACAGAGGCGTCCCAAACTTTGGGGTGGCTGTGTCTTTTTTATTTTAATTTCCCTAAGCTATACGACCATAAGTGGAAGTGCCCTAGGCTCTGTTGCTTTGTTTTTTCGATGTTTCAGGAAACACCATACACTTCTCTCGAGTGTCTGTTGGCAATTTACATCCCGCCCATCAGCATAACAAGGCTCCCAGTTCTCCATGGCCTGTCCTGCCTTTCTGGATTTTACACTTATTTCAGATGGCCCTTTTGACCGGGGGGAAGTGAGACTTCATTGTAGTGCAGATTTCCTTTGCAAGCTTGCTTGGTTGGCCAAAAAGGGCGTATGCGTTTTTTCCTGAATATATTCAGGAAAAAACGCATACGCCCTTTTTGGCCAAGTGCATCATTGTGGACGTTCTGCCTCTTTTCCTATGCTTGAAATGCAATTCCAGTCTACCTCCTGAAATCGGTTTCCTGCAATTCTGCCCCGCTTTCAAGTCCTCTTGGCAGCCTTACTTCAGTATATTTTTGGACAATAGCTGTCTTTTATAACTCTGCAGGTTTGTGAATTACAGTGCCCCTGAGTTCCTTTCTTCAACTCACTTTCTTGTGACCTGCCGCAACACCGCAGGATGGCTTCAGGCCCTAATCTGGTTCCGGCATGGCACGCTGAGCCTTTGGTTATTTCCTCTTCCTGGTGGGAAATGAGAGTTAAATTTGCCCGTCCAGACACCTCCAGCTAGTCTCTCATTGGTTCTCCCTATTCCTGTTCATCTTCCGCAGATATTGCAAACTGGGCCAAACAGGAGGTTAAAGGCGCTGACTCTCCAAGTGGGGAGAGTGTTAGTAAAGCGTCTGGAATGTTGCACCCGAGTACCAGGGAAGAAGAACTGAGACATATTTGAACACGTCTCCCGTTCACACGGTTGATCATACTCTGGGTTCCACATGCATGTTTTAGCTGAAGGAAGAATACCTTAAACCTGCAGAGTTGAGACCCGTGGAATCGGTACCATGCAATATGACTTCAAAGGGTCTTCATTTGCTCACCGAACCTCTCCAATCCTATCACTGCTGCGTTTACGCCCCTGTACACTGGCTTGATTCTCTTTTGGAGACCTAGCAATCCATAGGTTTTAAGATACTTACTAGTCAGGTACATTCTTAGGCGTTTAATATGGGGTGTTGAGTCCATTTCGTTGAGCAAGGAGTAGCTCTTGTCTATTCCATATTTGGCTTAAGGAACTTTATCTGTGCTCATTTCAATCTCTGGTTTTATGCAGCACCCCAACTCACCTTTCCCCTTAAGCAAGCATAAGTTGCTTTTCTAAATTTGAGACCCTGTTCTGTTTTGGAATTCAGTTCCTGTGTAGCCAAGTTTACATTCTGTGTATTAGTGATATCTTATGATTTTTCTTTTTCTGTGTGACTTATTTCAGTTAGAATCATCGTACCTGAATCCACTCATTATGCTGCTACGGGTCTGATGACATAGATTTCATTGCTGAGTGATACTGCATTGTATGTAAGTACCACGAGTTCTTTATCCATTTTTCACTTTCTGTGATATTGAACTTGTACGGTAAACGAGGTTCTTGTAAACAGAGGCGTCCCAAACTTTGGGGTGGCTGTGTCTTTTTGATTTTAATTTCCCTAAGCTATAGGACCATAAGTGGAAGTGCCCTAGCCTCTGTTGCTTTGTTTTTTAGATGTTTCAGGAAACACCATACACTTCTCCCAAGTGTCTGTTGGCAATTTACATCCCGCCCATCAGCATAACAAGGCTCCCAGTTCTCCATGGCCTGTCCTGCCTTTCTGGATTTTACACTTTTTTCAGATGGCCCTTTTGACCGGGGGGAAGTGAGACTTCATTGTAGTGCAGATTTCCTTTGCAAGCTTGCTTGGTTGGCCAAAAAGGGCATATGCGTTTTTTCCTGAATATATTCAGGAAAAAATGCATACGCCCTTTTTGGCCAAGTGCATCATTGTGGACGTTCTGCCTCTTTTCCTATGCTTTCAATGCAATTCCAGTCTACCTCCTGAAATCGGTTTCCTGCAATTCTGCCCCGCTTTCAAGTCCTCTTGGCAGCCTTACTTCAGTCTATTTTTGGACGATAGCTGTCATTTATAACTCTGCAGGTTTGTGAATTACAGTGCCCCTGAGCTCCTTTCTTCAACTCGCTTTCTTGTGAGCTGGCCGCAACACCGCAGAATGGCTTCAGGCCCTAATCTGTTTCCGGCACGGCACGCTGAGCCTTTGGTTAATTCCTCTTCCTGGTGGGAAATGAGAGTTAAATTTGCCCGTCTAGACACCTCCAGCTAGTCTCTCATTGGTTCTCGCTATTCCTGTTCATCTTCCACAGAAATTGCAAACTGGGCCAAACAGGAGGTTAAAGGGACTGACTCTCCAAGTCGGGAGAGTGTTAGTAAAGCGTCTGGAATGTTGCACCCGAGTACCAGGGTACTAAAACTGAGACATATTTGAACACGTCTCCCGATCACATGGTTGATCATACTCTGGGTTCCACATGCATGTTTTAGCTGAAGGAAGAATACCTTAAACCAGGGTAGTTGAAACCCGTGGAATGGTACCATGCAATATGACTTCAAATGGTCTTCATTTGCTCACCGAACCTCTCCAATCCTATCACTGCTGCGTTTATGCCCCTGTACACATGCTTGATTCTCTTTCGGAGACATAGCAATCCATAGGTTTTAAGATACTTACTAGTCAGGTACATTCTTAGGCGTTTAATATGGGGTGTTGAGTCCATTTCGTTGAGCAAGGAGTAGCTCTTGTCTATTCCATATTTGGCTTAAGGAACTTTATCTGTGCTCATTTCAATCTCTGGTTTTATGCAGCACCCCAACTCACCTTTCCCCTTAAGCAAGCATAAGTTGGTTTTCTAAATTTGAGACCCTGTTCTGTTCTGTAATTCAGTTCTTGTGTAGCCAAGATTACATTCCGTGTATTACTGATATCTTATGATGTTTCTTTTTCTGTGTGACTTATTTCAGTTAGAATCATCATACCTGAATCCACTCATTGTGCTGCTAAGGGCCTGTTGACATAGATTTCATTGCTGAGTGATATTGCTTTCTAAGTAAATACCACAACTTCTTTATCCATTTTTCACTTTCTGCGATGTTGAACTTGTACTGTCAACGAGGTTCTTGTAAACAGAGGCATCCCAAACTTTGGGGTGGCTGTGTCTTTTTGATTTTAATTTCCCTAAGATATAGGACCATATGTGGAAGTGCCCTAGGTTCTGTTGCTTTGTTTTTTAGATGTTTCAGGAAACACCATACACTTCTCCTGAGTGTCTGTTGGCAATTTACATCCCGCCCATCTTCATAACAAGGCTCCCAGTTCTCCATGGCCTGTCCTGCCTTTCTGGATTTTACACTTTTTTCAGATGGCCCTTTTGACCGGGGGGAAGTGAGACTTCATTGTAGTGCAGATTTCCTTTGCAAGCTTGCTTGGTTGGCCAAAAAGGGCGTATGCGTTTTTTCCTGAATATATTCAGGATAAACCGCATACGCCCTTTTTGGCCAAGTGCATCATTGTGGACGTTCTGCCTCTTTTCCTATGCTTTCAATGCAATTCCAGTCTACCTCCTGAAATCGGTTTCCTGCAATTCTGCCCCGCTTTCAAGTCCTCTTGGCAGCCTTACTTCAGTATATTTTTGGACGATAGCTGTCATTTATAACGCTGCAGGTTTGTGAATTACAGTGCCCCTGAGCTCCTTTCTTCAACTCGCTTTCTTGTGAGCTGGCCGCAACACCGCAGGATGACTTCAGTTCCTAATCTGGTTCCGGCACGGCGCGCTGAGCCTTTGGTTAATTCCTCTTCCTGGTGGGAAATGAGAGTTAAATTTGCCCGTCCAGACACCTCCAGCTAGTCTCTCATTGGTTCTCGCTATTCCTGTTCATCCTCCGCAGAAATTGCAAACTGGTCCAAACAGGAGGTTAAAGAGACTGACTCTCCAAGTCGGGAGAGTGTTAGTAAAGCGTCTGGAATGTTGCACCCGAGTACCAGGGTACGAAAACTGAGACATATTTGAACACGTCTCCCATTCACACGGATGATCATACTCTGGGTTCCCCATGCATGTTTTAGCTGAAGGAAGAATACCTTAAACCTGGAGAGTTGAGACCTGTGTAATGGGTACCATGCAATATGACTTCAAAGGGTCTTCATTTGCTCACCGAACCTCTCCAATCCTATCACTGCTGCGTTTATGCCCCTGTACACACGCTTGATTCTCTTTTGGAGACATAGCAATCCATAGGTTTTAAGATACTTACTAGACAGGTACATTCTTAGGCGTTTAATATGGGGTGTTGAGTCCATTTCGTTGAGCAAGGAGTAGCTCTTGTCTATTCCATATTTGGCTTAAGGAACTTTATCTGTGCTCATTTCAATCTCTGGTTTTATGCAGCACCCCAACTCACCTTTACCCTTAAGCAAGCATAAGTTGGTTTTCTGAATTTGAGACCCTGTGCTGTTTTGGAATTCAGTTCCTGTGTAGCCAAGTTTACATTCCGTGTATTACTGATATCTTATGATGTTTCTTTTTCTGTGTGACTTATTTCAGTTAGAATCATCATACCTGTATCCACTCATTGTGCTGCTAAGGGCCTGATCACATAGATTTCATTGCTGAGTGATATTGCTTTGTAAGTAAATACCACAACTTCTTTATCCATTTTTCACTTTCTGCGATGTTGAACTTGTACTGTAAACGAGGTTCTTGTAAACAGAGGCGTCCCAAACTTTGGGGTGGCTGTGTCTTTTTGATTTTAATTTCCCTAAGCTATAGGACCATAAGTGGAAGTGCCCTAGGTTCTGTTGCTTTGTTTTTTAGATGTTTCAGGAAACACCATACACTTCTCCCGAGTGTCTGTTGGCAATTTACATCCTGCCCATCAGCATAACAAGGCTCCCAGTTCTCCATGGCCTGTCCTGCCTTTCTGGATTTTACACTTTTTTCAGATGGCCCTTTTGACCGGGGGGAAGTGAGACTTCATTGTAGTGCAGATTTCCTTTGCAAGCTTGCTTGGTTGGCCAAAAAGTGCGTATGCGTTTTTTCCTGAATATATTCAGGAAAAAACGCATACGCCCTTTTTGGGCAAGTGCATCATTGTGGACGTTCTGCCTCTTTTCCTATGTTTGAAATGCAATTCCAGTCTACCTCCTGAAATCGGTTTCCTGCAATTCCGCCCTGCATTCAAGTCCTCTTGGCAGCCTTACTTCAGTCTATTTTTGGACGATAGCTGTCATTTATAACTCTGCAGGTTTGTGAATTACAGTGCCCCTGAGCTCCTTTCTTCAACTCGTTTTCTTGTGACCTGGCCGCAACACCGCAGGATGGCTTCAGGCCCTAATCTGGTTCCGGCCCGGCATGCTGAGCCTTTGGTTAATTCCTCTTCCTGGTGGGAAATGAGAGTTAAATTTGCCCGTCCAGACACCTGCAGCTAGCCTCTCATTGGTTCTCGCTATTCCTGTTCATCTTCCGCAGAAATTGCAAACTGGGCCAAACAGGAGGTTAAAGGGACTGACTCTCCAAGTCGGGAGAGTGTTAGTAAAGCGTCTGGAATGTTGCACCCGAGTACCAGTGTACGAAAACTGAGACATATTTGAACACGTCTCCCGATCACATGGTTGATCATACTCTAGGTTGCACATGCATGTTTTAGCTGAAGGAAGAATTCCTTAAACCTGGGTAGTTGAAACCCGTGGAATGGGTACCATGCAATATGACTTCAAAGGGTCTTCATTTGCTCACCGAACCTCTCCAATCCTATCACTGCTGCGTTTATGCCCCTGTACACATGCTTGATTCTCTTTCGGAGACATAGCAATCCATAGGTTTTAAGATACTTACTAGTCAGGTACATTCTTAGGCGTTTAATATGCGGTGTTGAGTCCATTTCGTTGAGCAAGGAGTAGCTCTTGTCTATTCCATATTTGACTTAAGGAACTTTATCTGTGCTCATTTCAATCTCTGGTTTTATGCAGCACCCCAACTCACCTTTACCCTTAAGCAAGCATAAGTTGGTTTTCTAAATTTGAGACCCTGTTCTGTTCTGTAATTCAGTTCCTGTGTAGACAAGTTTACATTCCATGTATTACTGATATCTTATGATGTTTCTTTTTCTGTGTGACTTATTTCAGTTAGAATCATCATACCTGAATCCACTCATTGTGCTGCTAAGGGCCTGATGACACAGATTTCATTGCTGAGTGATATTGCTTTGTAAGTAAATACCACAACTTCTTTATCCATTTTTCACTTTCTGCGATGTTGAACTTGTACTGTAAACGAGGTTCTTGTAAACAGAGCCGTTCCAAACATTGGGGTGGCTGTGTCTTTTTGATTTTAATTTCCCTAAGCTATAGGACCATAAGTGGAAGTGCCCTAGGTTCTGTTGCTTTGTTTTTTAGATGTTTCAGGAAACACCATACACTTCTCCCGAGTGGTTGTTGGCAATTTACATCCCGCCCATCAGCATAACAAGGCTCCCAGTTCTCCATGGCCTGTCCTGCCTTTCTGGATTTTACACTTTTTTCAGATGGCCCTTTTGACCGGGGGGAAGTGAGACTTCATTGTAGTGCAGATTTCCTTTGCAAGCTTGCTTGGTTGGCCAAAAAGGGCGTATGCGTTTTTTCATGAATATATTCAGGAAAAAATGCATACGCCCTTTTTGGCCAAGTGCATCATTGTGGACGTTCTGCCTCTTTTCCTATGCTTTCAATGCAATTCCAGTCTCCCTCCTGAAATCGGTTTCCTGCAATTCTGCCCCGCTTTCAAGTCCTCTTGGCAGCCTTACTTCAGTCTATTTTTGGACAATAGCTGTCATTTATAACTCTGCAGGTTTGTGAATTACAGTGCCCCTGAGCTCCTTTCTTCAACTCGCTTTCTTGTGAGCTGGCCGCAACACCGCAGGATGGCTTCAGGCCCTAATCTGGTTCCGGCACGGCACGCTGAGCCTTTGGTTAATTCCTCTTCCTGGTGGGAAATGAGAGTTAAATTTGCCCGTCCAGACACCTCCAGCTAGCCTCTCATTGGTTCTCGCTATTCCTGTTCATCTTCCGCAGAAATTGCAAACTGGGCCAAACAGGAGGTTAAAGGCGCTGACTCTCCAAGTGGGGAGAGTGTTAGTAAAGCGTCTGGAATGTTGCACCCGAGTACCAGGGGAGGAAAACTGAGACATATTTGAACACGTCTCCCGATCACATGGTTGATCATACTCTAGGTTCCAAATGCATGTTTTAGCTGAAGGAAGAATACCTTAAACCTTGGTAGTTGACACCCGTGGAATGGGTACCATGCAATATGACTTCACAGGGTCTTCATTTGCTCACCGAACATCTCCAATCGTATCACTGCTGCGTTTATGCCCCTGTACACATGCTTGATTCTCTTTCGGAGACATAGCAATCCATAGGTTTTAAGATACTTACTAGTCAGGTACATTCTTAGGCGTTTAATATGCGGTGTTGAGTCCATTTCGTTGAGCAAGGAGTAGCTCTTGTCTATTCCATATTTGGCTTAAGGAACTTTATCTGTGCTCATTTCAATCTCTGGTTTTATGCAGCACCCCAACTCACCTTTACCCTTAAGCAAGCATAAGTTGGTTTTCTAAATTTGAGACCCTGTTCTGTTCTGTAATTCAGTTCCTGTGTAGCCAAGTTTACATTCCGTGTATTACTGATATCTTATGATGTTTCTTTTTCTGTGTGACTTATTTCAGTTAGAATCATCATACCTGAATCCACTCATTGTGCTGCTAAGGGCCTGATGACACAGATTTCATTGCTGAGTGATATTGCTTTCTAAGTAAATACCACAACTTCTTTATCCATTTTTCACTTTCTGCGATGTTGAACTTGTACTGTCAACGAGGTTCCTGTAAACAGAGGCATCCCAAACTTTGGGGTGGCTGTGTCTTTTTGATTTTAATTTCCCTAAGATATAGGACCATATGTGGAAGTGCCCTAGGTTCTGTTGCTTTGTTTTTTAGATATTTCAGGAAACACCATACACTTCTCCTGAGTGTCTGTTGGCAATTTACATCCTGCCCATCTTCATAACAAGGCTCCAAGTTCTCCATGGCCTGTCCTGCCTTTCTGGATTTTACACTTTTTTCAGATGGCCCTTTTGACCGGGGGGAAGTGAGACTTCATTGTAGTGCAGATTTCCTTTGCAAGCTTGCTTGGTTGGCCAAAAAGGGCGTATGCGTTTTTTCCTGAATATATTCAGGATAAAACGCATACGCCCTTTTTGGCCAAGTGCATCATTGTGGACGTTCTGCCTCTTTTCCTATGCTTTCAATGCAATTCCAGTCTACCTCCTGAAATCGGTTTCCTGCAATTCTGCCCCGCTTTCAAGTCCTCTTGGCAGCCTTACTTCAGTATATTTTTGGACGATAGCTGTCATTTATAACGCTGCAGGTTTGTGAATTACAGTGCCCCTGAGCTCCTTTCTTCAACTCGCTTTCTTGTGAGCTGGCCGCAACACCGCAGGATGGCTTCAGGTCCTAATCTGGTTCCGGCATGGCGCGCTGAGCCTTTGGTTAATTCCTCTTCCTGGTGGGAAATGAGAGTTAAATTTGCCCGTCCAGACACCTCCAGCTAGTCTCTCATTGGTTCTCGCTATTCCTGTTCATCCTCCGCAGAAATTGCAAACTGGTCCAAACAGGAGGTTAAAGAGACTGACTCTCCAAGTCGGGAGAGTGTTAGTAAAGCGTCTGGAATGTTGCACCCGAGTACCAGGGTACGAAAACTGAGACATATTTGAACACGTCTCCCATTCACACGGATGATCATACTCTGGGTTCCCCATGCATGTTTTAGCTGAAGGAAAAATACCTTAAACCTGGAGAGTTGAGACCTGTGTAATGGGTACCATGCAATATGACTTCAAAGGGTCTTCATTTGCTCACCGAACCTCTCCAATCCTATCACTGCTGCGTTTATGCCCCTGTACACACGCTTGATTCTCTTTTGGAGACATAGCAATCCATAGGTTTTAAGATACTTACTAGACAGGTACATTCTTAGGCGTTTAATATGGGGTGTTGAGTCCATTTCGTTGAGCAAGGAGTAGCTCTTGTCTATTCCATATTTGGCTTAAGGAACTTTATCTGTGCTCATTTCAATCTCTGGTTTTATTCAGCACCCCAACTCACCTTTCCCCTTAAGCAAGCATAAGTTGGTTTTCTGAATTTGAGACCCTGTGCTGTTTTGTAATTCAGTTCCTGTGTAGCCAAGTTTACATTCCGTGTATCAGTGATATCTTATCATGTTTCTTTTTCTGTGTGACTTATTTCAGTTAGAATCATCGTACCTGAATCCACTCATTATGCTGCTACGGGCCTGATGACATAGATTTCATTGCTGAGTGATACTGCATTGTACGTAAGTACCACAAGTTCTTTATCCATTTTTCACTTTCTGTGATATTGAACTTGTATGGTAAACGAGGTTCTTGTAAACAGAGGCGTCCCAAATTTTGGGGTGGCTGTGTCTTTTTGATTTTAATTTCCCTAAGCTATAGGACCATAAGTGGAAGTGCCCTAGGCTCTGTTGCTTTGTTTTTTAGATGTTTCAGGAAACACCATACACTTCTCCTGAGTGTCTGTTGGCAATTTACATCCCGCCCTTCAGCATAACAAGGCTCCCAGTTCTCCATGGCCTGTCCTGCCTTTCTGGATTTTACACTTTTTTCAGATGGCCCTTTTTACCGGGGGGAAGTGAGACTTCATTGTAGTGCAGATTTCTTTGCAAGCTTGCTTGGTTGGCCAAAAAGGGCGTATGCGTTTTTTCCTGAATATATTCAGGAAAAAACGCATACGCCCTTTTTGGCCAAGTGCATCATTGTGGACGTTCTGCCTCTTTTCCTATGCTTGAAATGCAATTCCAGTCTACCTCCTGAAATCGGTTTCCTGCAATTCTGCCCCGCTTTCAAGTCCTCTTGGCAGCCTTACTTCAGTATATTTTTGGACGATAGCTGTCATTTATAACTCTGCAGGTTTGTGAATTACAGTGCCCCTGAGCTCCTTTCTTCAACTCGCTTTCTTGTGACCTTTCCGCAACACCGCAGGATGGCTTCAGGCCCTAATCTGGTTCTGGCACGGCACGCTGAGCCTTTGGTTAATTCCTCTTCCTGGGGGGAAATGAGAGTTAAATTTGCCCATCCAGACACCTCCAGCTAGTCTCTCATTGGTTCTCGCTATTCCTGTTCATCTTCCACAGAAATTGCAAACTGGGCCAAACAGGAGGTTAAAGGGACTGACTCTCCAAGTGGGGAGAGTGTTAGTAAAGCATCTGGAATGTTGCACCCGAGTACCAGGGTACGAAAACTGAGACATATTTGAACACGTCTCCCGATCACATGGTTGATCATACTCTAGGTTCCACATGCATGTTTTAGCTGAAGGAAGAATACCTTAAACCTGGGTAGTTGAAACCCGTGGAATGGGTACCATGCAATATGACTTCAAAGGGTCTTCATTTGCTCACGAACCTCTCCAATCCTATCACTGCTGCGTTTATGCCCCTGTACACATGCTTGATTCTCTTTCGGAGACATAGCAATCCATAGGTTTTAAGATACTTACTAGTCAGGTACATTCTTAGGCGTTTAATATGCGGTGTTGAGTCCATTTCGTTGAGCAAGGAGTAGCTCTTGTCTATTCCATATTTGGCTTAAGGAACTTTATCTGTGCTCATTTCAATCTCTGGTTTTATGCAGCACCCCAACTCACCTTTACCCTTAAGCAAGCATAAGTTGGTTTTCTAAATTTGAGACCCTGTTCTGTTCTGTAATTCAGTTCCTGTGTAGCCAAGTTTACATTCCGTGTATTACTGATATCTTATGATGTTTCTTTTTCTGTGTGACTTATTTCAGTTAGAATCATCATACCTGAATCCACTCATTGTGCTGCTAAGGGCCTGATGACATAGATTTCATTGCTGAGTGATATTGCTTTGTAAGTAAATACCACAACTTCTTTATCCATTTTTCACTTTCTGCGATGTTGAACTTGTACTGTAAACGAGGTTCTTGTAAACAGAGGCGTCCCAAACTTTGGGGTGGCTGTGTCTTTTTGATTTTAATTTCCCTAAGCTATAGGACCATAAGTGGAAGTGCCCTAGGTTCTGTTGCTTTGTTTTTTAGATGTTTCAGGAAACACCATACACTTCTCCCGAGTGTCTGTTGGCAATTTACTTCCTGCCCATCAGCATAACAAGGCTCCCAGTTCTCCATGGACTGTCCTGCCTTTCTGGATTTTATACTTTTTTCAGATTGCCCTTTTGACCGGGGGGAAGTGAGACTTCATTGTAGTGCAGATTTCCTTTGCAAGCTTGCTTGGTTGACCAAAAAGGGCGTATGCGTTTTTTCCTGAATATATTCAGGAAAAAACGCATACGCCCTTTTTGGCCAAGTGCATCATTGTGGACGTTCTGCCTCTTTTCCTATGCTTTCAATGCAATTCCAGTCTACCTCCTGAAATCGGTTTCCTGCAATTCTGCCCTGCTTTCAAGTCCTCTTGGCAGCCTTACTTCAGTCTATTTTTGGACGATAGCTGTCATTTATAACTCTGCAGGTTTGTGAATTACAGTGCCCCTGAGCTCCTTTCTTCAACTCGCTTTCTTGTGAGCTGGCCGCAACACCGCAGGATGGCTTCAGGCCCTAATCTGGTTCCGGCACGGCACGCTGAGCCTTGGTTAATTCCTCTTCCTGGTGGGAAATGAGAGTTAAATTTGCCCGACCAGACACCTCCAGCTAGCCTCTCATTGGTTCTCGCTATTCCTGTTCATCTTCCGCAGAAATTGCAAACTGGGCCAAACAGGAGGTTAAAGGCGCTGACTCTCCAAGTGGGGAGAGTGTTAGTAAAGCGTCTGGAATGTTGCACCCGAGTACCAGGGGAGGAAAACTGAGACATATTTGAACACGTCTCCCGATCACATGGTTGATCATACTCTAGGTTCCACATGCATGTTTTAGCTGAAGGAAGAATACCTTAAACCTGGGTAGTTGACACCCGTGGAATGGGTACCATGCAATATGACTTCAAAGGGTCTTCATTTGCTCACCGAACATCTCCAATCCTATCACTGCTGCGTTTATGCCCCTGTACACATGCTTGATTCTCTTTCGGAGACATAGCAATCCATAGGTTTTAAGATACTTACTAGTCAGGGACATTCTTAGGCGTTTAATATGCGGTGTTGAGTCCATTTCGTTGAGCAAGGAGTAGCTCTTGTCTATTCCATATTTGGCTTAAGGAACTTTATCTGTGCTCATTTCAATCTCTGGTTTTATGCAGCACCCCAACTCACCTTTACCCTTAAGCAAGCATAAGTTGGTTTTCTAAATTTGAGACCCTGTTCTGTTCTGTAATTCAGTTCCTGTGTAGCCAAGTTTACATTCCGTGTATTACTGATATCTTATGATGTTTCTTTTTCTGTGTGACTTATTTCAGTTAGAATCATCATACCTGAATCCACTCATTGTGCTGCTAAGGGCCTGATGACACAGATTTCATTACTGAGTAATATTGCTTTGTAAGTAAATACCACATCTTTTTTATCCATTTTTCACTTTCTGCGATGTTGAACTTGTACTGTAAACGAGGTTCTTGTAAACAGAGCCATTCCAAACTTTGGGGTGGCTGTGTCTTTTTGATTTTAAATTCCCTAAGCTATAGGACCATAAGTGGAAGTGCCCTAGGCTCTGTTGCTTTGTTTTTTAGATGTTTCAGGAAACACCATACACTTCTCCAGAGTGGTTGTTGGCAATTTACATCCCGCCCTTCAGCATAACAAGGCTCCCAGTTCTCCATGGCCTGTCCTGCCTTTCTGGATTTTACACTTTTTTCAGATGGCCCTTTTGACCGGGGGGAAGTGAGACTTCATTGTAGTGCAGATTTCCTTTGCAAGCTTGCTTGGTTGGCCAAAAAGGGCGTATGCGTTTTTTCCTGAATATATTCAGGAAAAAACGCATACGCCCTTTTTGGCCAAGTGCATCATTGTGGACGTTCTGCCTCTTTTCCTATGCTTTCAATGCAATTCCAGTCTACCTCCTGAAATCGGTTTCCTGCAATTCTGCCCCGCTTTCAAGTCCTCTTGGCAGCCTTACTTCAGTCTATTTTTGGACGATAGCTGTCATTTATAACTCTGCAGGTTTGTGAATTACAGTGCCCCTGAGCTCCTTTCTTCAACTCGCTTTCTTGTGACCTGGCCGCAACACCGCAGGATGGCTTCAGGCCCTAATCTGGTTCCGGCCCGGCATGCTGAGCCTTTGGTTAATTCCTCTTCCTGGTGGGAAATGAGAGTTAAATTTGCCCGTCCAGACACCTGCAGCTAGCCTCTCATTGGTTCTCGCTATTCCTGTTCATCTTCCGCAGAAATTGCAAACTGGGCCAAACAGGAGTTTAAAGGGACTGACTCTCCAAGTGGGGAGAGTGTTAGTAAAGCGTCTGGAATGTTGCACCCGAGTACCAGCGTACGAAAACTGAGACATATTTGAACACGTCTCCCGATCACATGGTTGATCATACTCTAGGTTGCACATGCATGTTTTAGCTGAAGGAAGAATTCCTTAAACCTCGGTAGTTGAAACCCGTGGAATGGGTACCATGCAATATGACTTCAAAGGGTCTTCATTTGCTCACCGAACCTCTCCAATCCTATCACTGCTGCGTTTATGCCCCTGTACACATGCTTGATTCTCTTTCGGAGACATAGCAATCCATAGGTTTTAAGATACTTACTAGTCAGGTACATTTTAGGCGTTTAATATGCAGTGTTGAGTCCATTTCGTTGAGCAAGGAGTAGCTCTTGTCTATTCCATATTTGACTTAAGGAACTTTATCTGTGCTCATTTCAATCTCTGGTTTTATGCAGCACCCCAACTCACCTTTCCCCTTAAGCAAGCATAAGTTGGTTTTCTAAATTTGAGACCCTGTTCTGTTCTGTAATTCAGTTCCTGTGTAGCCAAGTTTACATTCCATGTATTACTGATATCTTATGATGTTTCTTTTTCTGTGTGACTTATTTCAGTTAGAATCATCATACCTGAATCCACTCATTGTGCTGCTAAGGGCCTGATGACACAGATTTCATTGCTGAGTGATATTGCTTTGTAAGTAAATACCACAACTTCTTTATCCATTTTTCACTTTCTGCGATGTTGAACTTGTACTGTAAACGAGGTTCTTGTAAACAGAGCCGTTCTAAACATTGGGGTGGCTGTGTCTTTTTGATTTTAATTTCCCTAATCTATAGGACCATAAGTGGAAGTGCCCTAGGTTCTGTTGCTTTGTTTTTTAGATGTTTCAGGAAACACCATACACTTCTCCCGAGTGGTTGTTGGCAATTTACATCCCGCCCATCAGCATAACAAGGCTCCCAGTTCTCCATGGCCTGTCCTGCCTTTCTGGATTTTACACTTTTTTCAGATGGCCCTTTTGACCGGGGGGAAGTGAGACTTCATTGTAGTGCAGATTTCCTTTGCAAGCTTGCTTGGTTGGCCAAAAAGGGCGTATGCGTTTTTTCCTGAATATATTCAGGAAAAAACGCATACGCCCTTTTTGGCCAAGTGCATCATTGTGGACGTTCTGCCTCTTTTCCTATGCTTTCAATGCAATTCCAGTCTACCTCCTGAAATCGGTTTCCTGCAATTCTGCCCCGCTTTCAAGTCCTCTTGGCAGCCTTACTTCAGTCTATTTTTGGACGATAGCTGTCATTTATAACTCTGCAGGTTTGTGAATTACAGTGCCCCTGAGCTCCTTTCTTCAACTCGCTTTCTTGTGACCTGGCCGCAACACCGCAGGATGGCTTCAGGCCCTAATCTGGTTCCGGCCCGGCATGCTGAGCCTTTGGTTAATTCCTCTTCCTGGTGGGAAATGAGAGTTAAATTTGCCCGTCCAGACACCTGCAGCTAGCCTCTCATTGGTTCTCGCTATTCCTGTTCATCTTCCGCAGAAATTGCAAACTGGGCCAAACAGGAGGTTAAAGGGACTGACTCTCCAAGTGGGGAGAGTGTTAGTAAAGCGTCTGGAATGTTGCACCCAAGTACCAGCGTACGAAAACTGAGACATATTTGAACACGTCTCCCGATCACATGGTTGATCATACTCTAGGTTGCACATGCATGTTTTAGCTGAAGGAAGAATTCCTTAAACCTCGGTAGTTGAAACCCGTGGAATGGGTACCATGCAATATGACTTCAAAGGGTCTTCATTTGCTCACCGAACCTCTCCAATCCTATCACTGCTGCGTTTATGCCCCTGTACACATGCTTGATTCTCTTTCGGAGACATAGCAATCCATAGGTTTTAAGATACTTACTAGTCAGGTACATTTTATGCGTTTAATATGCAGTGTTGAGTCCATTTCGTTGAGCAAGGAGTAGCTCTTGTCTATTCCATATTTGACTTAAGGAACTTTATCTGTGCTCATTTCAATCTCTGGTTTTATGCAGCACCCCAACTCACCTTTCCCCTTAAGCAAGCATAAGTTGGTTTTCTAAATTTGAGACCCTGTTCTGTTCTGTAATTCAGTTCCTGTGTAGCCAAGTTTACATTCCATGTATTACTGATATCTTATGATGTTTCTTTTTCTGTGTGACTTATTTCAGTTAGAATCATCATACCTGAATCCACTCATTGTGCTGCTAAGGGCCTGATGACACAGATTTCATTGCTGAGTGATATTGCTTTGTAAGTAAATACCACAACTTCTTTATCCATTTTTCACTTTCTGCGATGTTGAACTTGTACTGTAAACGAGGTTCTTGTAAACAGAGCCGTTCTAAACATTGGGGTGGCTGTGTCTTTTTGATTTTAATTTCCCTAATCTATAGGACCATAAGTGGAAGTGCCCTAGGTTCTGTTGCTTTGTTTTTTAGATGTTTCAGGAAACACCATACACTTCTCCCGAGTGGTTGTTGGCAATTTACATCCCGCCCATCAGCATAACAAGGCTCCCAGTTCTCCATGGCCTGTCCTGCCTTTCTGGATTTTACACTTTTTTCAGATGGCCCTTTTGACTGGGGGGAAGTGAGACTTCATTGTAGTGCAGATTTCCTTTGCAAGCTTGCTTGGTTGGCCAAAAAGGGCGTATGCGTTTTTTCCTGAATATATTCAGGAAAAAACGCATACGCCCTTTTTGGCCAAGTGCATCATTGTGGACGTTCTGCCTCTTTTCCTATGCTTTCAATGCAATTCCAGTCTACCTCCTGAAATCGGTTTCCTGCAATTCTGCCCCGCTTTCAAGTCCTCTTGGCAGCCTTACTTCAGTCTATTTTTGGACGATAGCTGTCATTTATAACTCTGCAGGTTTGTGAATTACAGTGCCCCTGAGCTCCTTTCTTCAACTCGCTTTCTTGTGAGCTGGCCGAAACACCGCAGGATGGCTTCAGGCCCTAATCTGATTATGGCACGGCACGCTGAGCCTTTGGTTAATTCCTCTTCCTGGTGGGAAATGAGAGTTAAATTTGCCCGTCCAGACACCTCCAGCTAGTCTCTCATTGGTTCTCGCTATTCCTGTTCATCTTCCGCAGAAATTGCAAACTGGGCCAAACAGGAGGTTAAAGGGACTGACTCTCCAAGTCGGGAGAGTTTTAGTAAAGCGTCTGGAATGTTGCACCCGAGTACCAGGGTACGAAAACTGAGACATATTTGAACACGTCTCCCGATCACATGGTTGATCATACTCTAGGTTCCACATGCATGTTTTAGCTGAAGGAAGAATACCTTAAACCTGGGTAGTTGAAACCCGTGGAATGGGTACCATGCAATATGACTTCAAAGGGTCTTCATTTGCTCACCGAACATCTCCAATCCTAACACTGCTGCGTTTATGCCCCTGTACACATGCTTGATTCTCTTTCGGAGACATAGCAATCCATAGGTTTTAAGATACTTACTAGTCAGGTACATTCTTAGGCGTTTAATATGCGGTGTTGAGTCCATTTCGTTGAGCAAGGAGTAGCTCTTGTCTATTCCATATTTGGCTTAAGGAACTTTATCTGTGCTCATTTCAATCTCTGGTTTTATGCAGCACCCCAACTCACCTTTCCCCTTAAGCAAGCATAAGTTGGTTTTCTAAATTTGAGACCCTGTTCTGTTCTGTAATTCAGTTCCTGTGTAGCCAAGTTTACATTCCGTGTATTACTGATATCTTATGATGTTTCTTTTTCTGTGTGACTTATTTCAGTTAGAATCATCATACCTGAATCCACTCATTGTGCTGCTAAGGGCCTGATGACACAGATTTCATTGCTGAGTGATATTGCTTTGTAAGTAAATACCACAACTTTTTTATCCATTTTTCACTTTCTGCGATGTTGAACTTGTACTGTAAACGAGGTTCTTGTAAACAGAGCCGTTCCAAATTTGGGGTGGCTGTGTCTTTTTGATTTTAAATTCCTTAAGCTATAGGACCATAAGTGGAAGTGCCCTAGGCTCTGTTGCTTTGTTTTTTAGATGTTTCAGGAAACACCATACACTTCTCCCGAGTGGTTGTTGGCAATTTACATCCCGCCCATCAGCATAACAAGGCTCCTAGTTCTCCATGGCCTGTCCTGCCTTTCTGGATTTTACAGTTTTTTCAGATGGCCCTTTTGACCCGGGGGAAGTGAGACTTCATTGTAGTGCAGATTTCCTTTGCAAGCTTGCTTGGTTGGCCAAAAAGGGCGTATGCGTTTTTTCCTGAATATAATCAGGAAAAAACACATACGCACTTTTTGGCCAAGTGCATCATTGTGGACGTTCTGCCTCTTTTCCTATGCTTTCAATGCAATTCCAGTCTCCCTCCTGAAATCGGTTTCCTGCAATTCTGCCCTGCTTTCAAGTCCTCTTGGCTGCCTTACTTCAGTATATTTTTGGACGATAGCTGTCATTTATAACTCTGCAGGTTTGTGAATTACAGTGCCCCTGAGCTCCTTTCTTCAACTCGCTTTCTTTTGAGCTGGCCGCAACACCGCAGGATGGCTTCAGGCCCTAATCTGGTTCCGGCACGGCACGCTGAGCCTTTGGTTAATTCCTCTTACTGGTGGGAAATGAGAGTTAAATTTTCCCGGGCAGACACCTCCAGCTAGTCTCTCATTGGTTCTGCCTATTCCTGTTCATCTTCCGCAGAAATTGCAAACTGGGCCAAACAGGAGGTTAAAGGCGCTGACTCTCCAAGTGGGGAGAGTGTTAGTAAAGCGTCTGGAATGTTGCACCCGAGTACCAGGGGAGGAAAACTGAGACATATTTGAACACGTCTCCCGTTCACACGGTTGATCATACTCTGGGTTCCCCATGCATGTTTTAGCTGAAGGAAGAATACCTTAAACCTGGAGAGTTGAGACCCGTGTAATGGGTACCATGCAATATGACTTCAAAGGGTCTTCATTTGCTCACCAAACCTCTCCAATCCTATCACTGCTGCGTTTATGCCCCTGTACACATGCTTGATTCTCTTTCGGAGACATAGCAATCCATAGGTTTTAAGATACTTACTAATCAGGTACATTCTTAGGCATTTAATATGGGGTGTTGAGTCCATTTCGTTGAGCAAGGAGTAGCTCTTGTCTATTCCATATTTGGCTTAAGGAACTTTATCTGTGCTCATTTCAATCTCTGGTTTTATGCAGCACCCCAACTCACCTTTCCCCTTAAGCAAGCATAAGTTGGTTTTCTAAATTTGAGACCCTGTTCTGTTTTGGAATTCAGTTCCTCTGTAGCCAAGTTTACATTCCGTGTATTACTGATATCTTATGATGTTTCTTTTTCTGTGTGACTTATTTCAGTTAGAATCATCGTACCTGAATCCACTCATTATGCTCCTACGGGCCTGATGACATAGATTTCATTGCTGAGTGATACTGCATTGTACGTAAGTACCACAAGTTCTTTATCCATTTTTCACTTTCTGTGATATTGAACTTGTACGGTAAACGAGGTTCTTGTAAACAGAGCCATTCCAAACTTTGGGGTGGCTGTGTCTTTTTGATTTTAATTTCCCTAAGCTATAGGACCATAAGTGGAAGTGCCCTAGGCTCTGTTGCTTTGTTTTTTAGATGTTTCAGGAAACACCATACACTTCTCCCGAGTGGTTGTTGGCAATTTACATCCCGCCCATCAGCATAACAAGGCTCCCAGTTCTCCATGGCCTGTCCTGCCTTTCTGGATTTTACACTTTTTTCAGATGGTCCTTTTGACCGGGGGGAAGTGAGACTTCATTGTACTGCAGATTTCCTTTGCAAGCTTGCTTGGTTGGCCAAAAAGGGCGTATGCGTTTTTTCATGAATATATTCAGGAAAAATCGCATACGCCCTTTTTGGCCAAGTGCATCATTGTGGACGTTCTGCCTCTTTTCCTATGCTTTCAATGCAATTCCAGTCTACCTCTTGAAATTGGTTTCCTGCAATTCTGTCCCGCTTTCAAGTCCTCTTGGCAGCCTTACTTCAGTATATTTTTGGACGATAGCTGTCATTTATAACCCTGCAGTTTTGTGAATTACAGTGCCCCTGAGCTCCTTTCTTCAACTCGGTTTCTTGTGAGCTGGCCGCAACACCGCAGGATGGCTTCAGGCCCTAATCTTGTTCCGGCATATCACGATGAGCTTTTGGTTAATTCCTCTTCCTGGTGGGAAATGAGAGTTAAATTTGCCCGTCCAGACACCTCCAGCTAGTCTCTCATTGATTCTCGCTATTCCTGTTCTTCTTCCGCAGAAATTGCAAACTGGTCCAAACAGGATGTTAAAGAGACTGACTCTCCAAGTCGGGAGAGTGTTAGTAAAGCGACTGGAATGTTGCACCCGAGTACCAGGGTACGAAAACTGAGACATATTTGAACACGTCTCCCATTCACACGGTTGATCATACTCTGTGTTCCACATGCATGTTTTAGCTGAAGGAAGAATACCTTAAACCTGGAGAGGTGAGACCTGTGTAATGGGTAGAAGGCAATATGACTTCAAAGGGTCTTCATTTGCTCACCGAACCTCTCCAATCCTATCACTGCTGCGTTTATGCCCCTGTACACATGCTTGATTCTCTTTTGGAGACATAGCAATACATAGGTTTTAAGATACTTACTTGTCAGGTATATTCTTAGGCGTTTAATATGGGGTGTTGAGTCCATTTCGTTGAGCAAGGAGTAGCTCTTGTCTATTCCATATTTGGCTTAAGGAACTTTATCTGTGCTCATTTCAATCTCTGGTTTTATGCAGCACCCCAACTCACCTTTCCCCTTAAGCAAGCATATGTTGGTTTTCTAGATTTGAGACCCTGTTCTGTTCTTTAATTCAGTTCCTCTGTAGCCAAGTTTACATTCCGTTTATTACTGATATCTTATGATGTTTCTTTTTCTGTGTGACTTATTTCAGTTAGAATCATCATACCTGAATCCACTCATTGTGCTGCTAAGGGCCTGATGACATAGATTTCATTGCTGAGTGATATTGCTTTGTAAGTAAATACCACAACTTCTTTATCCATTTTTCACTTTCTGCAATGTTGAACTTGTACTGTAAACGAGGTTCTTGTAAACAGAGCCGTTCCAAACTTTGGGGTGGCTGTGTCTTTTTGATTTTAATTTCCCTAAGCTATAGGACCATAAGTGGAAGTGCCCTAGGCTCTGTTGCTTTGTTTTTTAGATGTTTCAGGAAACACCATACACTTCTCCCAAGTGTCTGTTGGTAATTTACATCCCGCCCATCAGCATAACAAGGCTCCCAGTTCTCCATGGCCTGTCCTGCCTTTCTGGATTTTACACTTTTTTCAGATGGCCCTTTTGACTGGGAGGAAGTGAGACTTCATTGTAGTGCAGATTTCCTTTGCAAGCTTGCTTGGTTGGCCAAAAAGGGCGTATGCGTTTTTTCATGAATATATTCAGGAAAAAATCGCATACGCCCTTTTTGGCCAAGTGCATCATTGCGGACGTTCTGCCTCTTTTCCTATGCTTTCAATGCAATTCCAGTCTACCTCCTGAAATTGGTTTCCTGCAATTCTGCCCTGCTTTCAAGTCCTCTTGGCAGCCTTACTTCAGTATATTTTTGGACGATAGCTGTCATTTATAACTCTGCAGGTTTGTGAATTACAGTGTCCCTGAGCTCCTTTCTTCAACTCGCTTTCTTGTGAGCTGGCCGCAACACCGCAGGATGGCTTCAGGCCCTAATCTGCTTCCGGCACGGCACGCTGAGCCTTTGGTTAATTCCTCTTCCTGATGGGAAATGAGAGTTAAATTTGCCCGTCCAGACACCTCCAGCTAGTCTCTCATTTGTTCTCCCTATTCCTGTTCATCTTCCGCAGAAATTGCAAACTGGGCCAAACAGGAGGTTAAAGGCGCTGACTCTCCAAGTGGGGAGAGTGTTAGTAAAGCGTCTGGAATGTTGCACCCGAGTACCAGGGGAGGAAAACTGAGACATATTTGAACACGTCTCCCGATCACATGGTTGATCATACTCTAGGTTTCACATGCATGTTTTAACTGAAGGAAGAATACCTTAAACCTGGGTAGTTGAAACCCGTGGAATGGGTACCATGCAATATGACTTCAAAGGGTCTTCATTTGCTCACGAACCTCTCCAATCCTATCACTGCTGCGTTTATGCCCCTGTACACATGCTTGATTCTCTTTCGGAGACATAGCAATCCATAGGTTTTAAGATACTTACTAGTCAGGTACATTCTTAGGCGTTTAATATGGGGTGTTGAGTCCATTTCGTTGAGCAAGGAGTAGCTCTTGTCTATTCCATATTTGGCTTAAGGAACTTTATCTGTGCTCATTTCAATCTCTGGTTTTATGCAGCACCCCAACTCACCTTTACCCTTAAGCAAGAATAAGTTGGTTTTCTAAATTTGAGACCCTGTTCTGTTCTGTAATTCAGTTCCTGTGTAGCCAAGTTTACATTCCGTGTATTAGTGATATCTTATGATGTTTCTTTTTCTGTGTGACTTATTTCAGTTAGAATCATCGTACCTGAATCCACTCATTATGCTCCTACGGGCCTGATGACATAGATTTCATTGCTGAGTGATACTGCATTGTACGTAAGTACCACAAGTGCTTTATCCATTTTTCACTTTCTGTGATATTGAACTTGTACGGTAAACGAGGTTCTTGTAAACAGAGCCATTCCAAACTTTGGGGTGGCTGTGTCTTTTTGATTTTAATTTCCCTAAGCTATAGGACCATAAGTGGAAGTGCCCTAGGCTCTGTTGCTTTGTTTTTTAGATGTTTCAGGAAACACCATACACTTCTCCCGAGTGGTTGTTGGCAATTTACATCCCGCCCATCAGCATAACAAGGCTCCCAGTTCTCCATGGCCTGTCCTGCCTTTCTGGATTTTACACTTTTTTCAGATGGTCCTTTTGACCGGGGGGAAGTGAGACTTCATTGTACTGCAGATTTCCTTTGCAAGCTTGCTTGGTTGGCCAAAAAGGGCGTATGCGTTGTTTCATGAATATATTCAGGAAAAATCGCATACGCCCTTTTTGGCCAAGTGCATCATTGTGGACGTTCTGCCTCTTTTCCTATGCTTTCAATGCAATTCCAGTCTACCTCTTGAAATTGGTTTCCTGCAATTCTGTCCCGCTTTCAAGTCCTCTTGGCAGCCTTACTTCAGTATATTTTTGGACGATAGCTGTCATTTATAACCCTGCAGTTTTGTGAATTACAGTGCCCCTGAGCTCCTTTCTTCAACTCGGTTTCTTGTGAGCTGGCCGCAACACCGCAGGATGGCTTCAGGCCCTAATCTTGTTCCGGCATATCACGATGAGCTTTTGGTTAATTCCTCTTCCTGGTGGGAAATGAGAGTTAAATTTGCCCGTCCAGACACCTCCAGCTAGTCTCTCATTGATTCTCGCTATTCCTGTTCTTCTTCCGCAGAAATTGCAAACTGGTCCAAACAGGATGTTAAAGAGACTGACTCTCCAAGTCGGGAGAGTGTTAGTAAAGCGACTGGAATGTTGCACCCGAGTACCAGGGTACGAAAACTGAGACATATTTGAACACGTCTCCCATTCACACGGTTGATCATACTCTGTGTTCCACATGCATGTTTTAGCTGAAGGAAGAATACCTTAAACCTGGAGAGGTGAGACCTGTGTAATGGGTAGAAGGCAATATGACTTCAAAGGGTCTTCATTTGCTCACCGAACCTCTCCAATCCTATCACTGCTGCGTTTATGCCCCTGTACACATGCTTGATTCTCTTTTGGAGACATAGCAATACATAGGTTTTAAGATACTTACTTGTCAGGTATATTCTTAGGCGTTTAATATGGGGTGTTGAGTCCATTTCGTTGAGCAAGGAGTAGCTCTTGTCTATTCCATATTTGGCTTAAGGAACTTTATCTGTGCTCATTTCAATCTCTGGTTTTATGCAGCACCCCAACTCACCTTTCCCCTTAAGCAAGCATAAGTTGGTTTTCTAGATTTGAGACCCTGTTCTGTTCTTTAATTCAGTTCCTCTATAGCCAAGTTTACATTCCGTGTATTACTGATATCTTATGATGTTTCTTTTTCTGTGTGACTTATTTCAGTTAGAATCATCATACCTGAATCCACTCATTGTGCTGCTAAGGGCCTGATGACATAGATTTCATTGCTGAGTGATATTGCTTTGTAAGTAAATACCACAACTTCTTTATCCATTTTTCACTTTCTGCAATGTTGAACTTGTACTGTAAACGAGGTTCTTGTAAACAGAGCCGTTCCAAACTTTGGGGTGGCTGTGTCTTTTTGATTTTAATTTCCCTAAGCTATAGGACCATAAGTGGAAGTGCCCTAGGCTCTGTTGCTTTGTTTTTTAGATGTTTCAGGAAACACCATACACTTCTCCCAAGTGTCTGTTGGTAATTTACATCCCGCCCATCAGCATAACAAGGCTCCCAGTTCTCCATGGCCTGTCCTGCCTTTCTGGATTTTACACTTTTTTCAGATGGCCCTTTTGACTGGGGGGAAGTGAGACTTCATTGTAGTGCAGATTTCCTTTGCAAGCTTGCTTGGTTGGCCAAAAAGGGCGTATGCGTTTTTTCATGAATATATTCAGGAAAAATCGCAGACGCCCTTTTTGGCCAAGTGCATCATTGCGGACGTTCTGCCTCTTTTCCTATGCTTTCAATGCAATTCCAGTCTACCTCCTGAAATTGGTTTCCTGCAATTCTGCCCTGCTTTCAAGTCCTCTTGGCAGCCTCACTTCAGTATATTTTTGGACGATAGCTGTCATTTATAACTCTGCAGGTTTGTGAATTACAGTGTCCCTGAGCTCCTTTCTTCAACTCGCTTTCTTGTGAGCTGGCCGCAACACTGCAGGATGGCTTCAGGCCCTAATCTGCTTCCGGCACGGCACGCTGAGCCTTTGGTTAATTCCTCTTCCTGATGGGAAATGAGAGTTAAATTTGCCCGTCCAGACACCTCCAGCTAGTCTCTCATTTGTTCTCCCTATTCCTGTTCATCTTCCGCAGAAATTGCAAACTGGGCCAAACAGGAGGTTAAAGGCGCTGACTCTCCAAGTGGGGAGAGTGTTAGTAAAGCGTCTGGAATGTTGCACCCGAGTACCAGGGGAGGAAAACTGAGACATATTTGAACACGTCTCCCGATCACATGGTTGATCATACTCTAGGTTTCACATGCATGTTTTAACTGAAGGAAGAATACCTTAAACCTGGGTAGTTGAAACCCGTGGAATGGGTACCATGCAATATGACTTCAAAGGGTCTTCATTTGCTCACGAACCTCTCCAATCCTATCACTGCTGCGTTTATGCCCCTGTACACATGCTTGATTCTCTTTCGGAGACATAGCAATCCATAGGTTTTAAGATACTTACTAGTCAGGTACATTCTTAGGCGTTTAATATGGGGTGTTGAGTCCATTTCGTTGAGCAAGGAGTAGCTCTTGTCTATTCCATATTTGGCTTAAGGAACTTTATCTGTGCTCATTTCAATCTCTGGTTTTATGCAGCACCCCAACTCACCTTTACCCTTAAGCAAGAATAAGTTGGTTTTCTAAATTTGAGACCCTGTTCTGTTCTGTAATTCAGTTCCTGTGTAGCCAAGTTTACATTCCGTGTATTAGTGATATCTTATGATGTTTATTTTTCTGTGTGACTTATTTCAGTTAGAATCATCGTACCTGAATCCACTCATTATGCTCCTACGGGCCTGATGACATAGATTTCATTGCTGAGTGATACTGCATTGTACGTAAGTACCACAAGTTCTTTATCCATTTTTCACTTTCTGTGATATTGAACTTGTACGGTAAACGAGATTCTTGTAAACAGAGGTGTCCCAAACTTTGGGGTGGCTGTGTCTTTTTGATTTTAATTTCCCTAAGCTATAGGACCATAAGTGGCAGTGCCCTAGGCTCTGTTGCTTTGTTTTTTAGATGTTTCAGGAAACACCATACACTTCTCCCAAGTGTCTGTTGGCAATTTACATCCCGCCCATCAGCATAACAAGGCTCCCAGTTCTCCATGGCCTGTCCTGCCTTTCTGGATTTTACACTTTTTTCAGATGGCCCTTTAGACCGGGGGGAAGTGAGACTTCATTGTAGTGCAGATTTCCTTTGCAAGCTAGCTTGGTTGGCCAAAAAGGGCGTATGCGTTTTTTTCCTGAATATATTCAGGAAAAAACGCATACGCCCTTTTTGGCCAAGTGCATCATTGTGGACGTTCTGCCTCTTTTCCTATGCTTTCAATGCATTTCCAGTCTACCTCCTGAAATCGGTTTCCTACAATTCTGCCCCGCTTTCAAGTCCTCTTGGCAGCCTTATTTCAGTCTATTTTTGGATGATAGCTGTCATTTATAACTCTGCAGGTTTGTGAATTACAGTGCCCCTGAGTTCCTTTCTTCAACTCGCTTTCTTGTGACCTGGTCGCAACACCGCAGGATGGCTTCAGGCCCTAATCTGGTTCCGGCACGGCACGCTGAGCCTTTGGTTAATTCCTCTTCCTGGTGGGAAATGAGAGTTAAATTTGCCCGTCCAGACTCCTCCAGCTAGCCTCTCATTGGTTCTCGCTATTCCTGTTCATCTTCCGCAGAAATTGCAAACTGGGCCAAACAGGAGGTTAAAGGGACTGACTCTCCAGGTCGGGAGAGTGTTAGTAAAGCGTCTGGAATGTTGCACCCGAGTACCAGGGGGGGAAAACTGAGACATATTTGAACACGTCTCCCGTTCACATGGTTGATCATACTCTGGGTTCCACATGCATGTTTTAGCTGAAGGAAGAATACCTTAAACCTGGAGAGTTGAGACCCGTGTAATGGGTACCATGCAATATGACTTCAAAGGGTCTTCATTTGCTCACGAACCTCTCCAATCCTATCACTGCTGCGTTTATGCCCCTGTACACATGCTTGATTCTCTTTCGGAGACATAGCAATCCATAGGTTTTAAGATACTTACTAGTCAGGTATATTCTTAGGCGTTTAATATGGGGTGTTGAGTCCATTTCGTTGAGCAAGGAGTAGCTCTTGTCTATTCCATATTTGGCTTAAGGAACTTTATCTGTGCTCATTTCAATCTCTGGTTTTATGCAGAACCCCAACTCACCTTTCCCCTTAAGCAAGCATAAGTTGGTTTTCTAAATTTGAGACCCTGTTCTGTTCTGTAATTCAGTTCCTGTGTAGCCAAGTTTCCATTCCGTGTATTACTGATATCTTATGATGTTTCTTTTTCTGTGTGACTTATTTCAGTTAGAATCATCATACGTGAATCCACTCATTGTGCTGCTAAGGGCCTGATGACACAGATTTCATTGCTGAGTGATATTGCTTTGTAAGTAAATACCACAACTTCTTTATGCATTTTTCACTTTCTGCGATGTTGAACTTGTACTGTAAACGAGGTTCTTGTAAACAGAGGCGTCCCAAACTTTGGGGTGGCTGTGTCTTTTTGATTTTAATTTCCCTAAGCTATAGGACCATAAGTGGAAGTGCCCTAGGCTCTGTTGCTTTGTTTTTTAGATGTTTCAGGAAACACCATACACTTCTCCGGAGTGGTTGTTGGCAATTTACATCCCGCCCATCAGCATAACAAGGCTCCCAGTTCTCCATGGCCTGTCCTGCCTTTCTGGATTTTACACTTTTTTCAGATGGCCCTTTTGACCGGGGGGAAGTGAGACTTCATTGTAGTGCAGATTTCCTTTGCAAGCTTGCTTGGTTGGTCAAAAAGGGCGTATGCGTTTTTTCCTGAATATATTCAGGAAAAAACGCATACGCCCTTTTTGGCCAATGCATCATTGTGGACGTTCTGCCTCTTTTCCTATGCTTTAAATGCAATTCCAGTCTAACTCCTGAAATCGGTTTCCTGCAATTCTGCCCCGCTTTCAAGTCCTCTTGGCAGCCTTACTTCAGTCTATTTTTGGACGATAGCTGTCATTTATAACTCTGCAGGTTTGTGAATTACAGTGCCCCTGAGGCTCGTTTCTTCAACTCGCTTTCTTGTGAGCTGGCCGCAACACCGCAGGATGGCTTCAGGCCCTAATCTGGTTCCGGCACGGCACGCTGAGCCTTTGGTTATTTCCTCTTCCTGGTGGGAAATGAGAGTTAAATTTGCCCGTCCAGACACCTCCAGCTAGTCTCTCATTGGTTCTCGCTATTCCTGTTCATCTTCCGCAGAAATTGCAAACTGGGCCAAACAGGAGGTTAAAGGGACTGACTCTCCAAGTCGGGAGAGTGTTAGTAAAGCGTCTGGAATGTTGCACCCGAGTACCAGGGGAGGAAAACTGAGACATATTTGAACACGTCTCCCATTCACATGGTTGATCATACTCTGGGTTCCACATGCATGTTTTAGCTGAAGGATGAAAACCTTAAACCTGGGTAGTTGAAACCCGTGGAATGGGTACCATGCAATATGACTTCAAAGTGTCTTCATTTGCTCACTGAACCTCTCCAATCCTATCACTGCTGCGTTTATGCCCCTGTACACACGCTTGATTCTCTTTTGGAGACATAGCAATCCATAGGTTTTAAGATACTTACTAGTCAGGTACATTCTTAGGCGTTTAATATGGGGTTTTGAGTCCATTTCGTTGAGCAAGGAGTAGCTCTTGTCTATTCCATATTTGGCTTAAGGAACTTTATCTGTGCTCATTTCAATCTCTGGTTTTATGCAGCACCCCAACTCACCTTTCCCCTTAAGCAAGCATAAGTTGGTTTTCTAAATTTGAGACCCTGTTCTGCTTTGGAATGCTGTTTCTGTGTAGCCAAGTTTACATTCCGTGTATTAGTGATATCTTATGATGTTTCTTTTTCTGTGTGACTTATTTCAGTTAGAATCATCGTACCTGAATCCACTCATTATGCTGCTACGGGCCTGATGACATAGATTTCATTGCTGAGTGATACTGCATTGTACGTAAGTACCACAAGTTCTTTATCCATTTTTCACTTTCTGTGATATTGAACTTGTACGGTAAATGAGGTTCTTGTAAACGGAGGCGTCCCAAACTTTGGGGTGGCTGTGTCTTTTTGATTTTAATTTCCCTAAGCTATAGGACCATAAGTGGAAGTGCCCTAGGCTCTGTTGCTTTGTTTTTTAGATGTTTCAGGAAACACCATACACTTCTCCTGAGTGACTGTTGGCAATTTACATCCCGCCCATCAGCATAACAAGGCTCCCAGTTCTCCATGGCCTGTCCTGCCTTTCTGGATTTTACACTTTTTTCAGATGGCCCTTTTGACCGGGGAGAAGTGAGACTTCATTGTAGTGCAGATTTCCTTTGCAAGTTTGCTTGGTTGGCCAAAAAGGGCGTATGCGTTTTTTCCTGAATATATTCAGGAAAAAACGCATACGCCCTTTTTGGCCAACTGCATCATTGTGGACGTTCTGCCTCTTTTCCTATGCTTTCAATGCAATTCCAGTCTACCTCCTGAAATCGGTTTCCTGCAATTCTGCCCCGCTTTCAAGTCCTCTTGGCAGCCTTACTTCAGTATATTTTTGGACGATAGCTCTCATTTATAACTCTGCAGGTTTGTAAATTACAGTGCCCCTGAGCTCCTTTCTTCAACTCGCTTTCTTGTGACCTGGCCGCAACACCGCAGGATGTCTTCAGGCACTAATCTGGTTGTGGCACGGCACGCTGAGCCTTTGGTTAATTCCTCTTCCTGGTGGGAAATGAGAGTTAAATTTGCCCATCCAGACACCTCCAGCTAGTCTCTCATTGGTTCTCGCTATTCCTGTTCATCTTCCACAGAAATTGCAAACTGGGCCAAACAGGAGGTTAAAGGGACTGACTCTCCAAGTGGGGAGAGTGTTAGTAAGGCGTCTGGAATGTTGCACCCGAGTACCAGGGGAGGAAAACTGAGACATATTTGAACACATCTCCCAATCACATGGTTGATCATACTCTAGGTTCCACATGCATGTTTCAACTGAAGGAAGAATACCTTAAACCTGGGTAGTTGAAACCCGTGGATTGGGTACCATGCAATATGACTTCAAAGGGTCTTCATTTGCTCACGAACCTCTCCAATCCTATCACTGCTGCGTTTATGCCCCTGTACACATGCTTGATTCTCTTTCGGAGACATAGCAATCCATAGGTTTTAAGATACTTACTAGTCAGGTACATTCTTAGGCGTTTAATATGGGGTGTTGAGTCCATTTCGTTGAGCAAGGAGTAGCTCTTGTCTATTCCATATTTGGCTTAAGGAACTTTATCTGTGCTCATTTCAATCTCTGGTTTTATGCAGCACCCCAACTCACCTTTACCCTTAAGCAAGAATAAGTTGGTTTTCTAAATTTGAGACCCTGTTCTGTTCTGTAATTCAGTTCCTGTGTAGCCAAGTTTACATTCCGTGTATTAGTGATATCTTATGATGTTTATTTTTCTGTGTGACTTATTTCAGTTAGAATCATCGTACCTGAATCCACTCATTATGCTCCTACGGGCCTGATGACATAGATTTCATTGCTGAGTGATACTGCATTGTACGTAAGTACCACAAGTTCTTTATCCATTTTTCACTTTCTGTGATATTGAACTTGTACGGTAAACGAGATTCTTGTAAACAGAGGTGTCCCAAACTTTGGGGTGGCTGTGTCTTTTTGATTTTAATTTCCCTAAGCTATAGGACCATAAGTGGCAGTGCCCTAGGCTCTGTTGCTTTGTTTTTTAGATGTTTCAGGAAACACCATACACTTCTCCCAAGTGTCTGTTGGCAATTTACATCCCGCCCATCAGCATAACAAGGCTCCCAGTTCTCCATGGCCTGTCCTGCCTTTCTGGATTTTACACTTTTTTCAGATGGCCCTTTAGACCGGGGGGAAGTGAGACTTCATTGTAGTGCAGATTTCCTTTGCAAGCTAGCTTGGTTGGCCAAAAAGGGCGTATGCGTTTTTTTCCTGAATATATTCAGGAAAAAACGCATACGCCCTTTTTGGCCAAGTGCATCATTGTGGACGTTCTGCCTCTTTTCCTATGCTTTCAATGCATTTCCAGTCTACCTCCTGAAATCGGTTTCCTACAATTCTGCCCCGCTTTCAAGTCCTCTTGGCAGCCTTATTTCAGTCTATTTTTGGATGATAGCTGTCATTTATAACTCTGCAGGTTTGTGAATTACAGTGCCCCTGAGTTCCTTTCTTCAACTCGCTTTCTTGTGACCTGGTCGCAACACCGCAGGATGGCTTCAGGCCCTAATCTGGTTCCGGCACGGCACGCTGAGCCTTTGGTTAATTCCTCTTCCTGGTGGGAAATGAGAGTTAAATTTGCCCGTCCAGACTCCTCCAGCTAGCCTCTCATTGGTTCTCGCTATTCCTGTTCATCTTCCGCAGAAATTGCAAACTGGGCCAAACAGGAGGTTAAAGGGACTGACTCTCCAGGTCGGGAGAGTGTTAGTAAAGCGTCTGGAATGTTGCACCCGAGTACCAGGGGGGGAAAACTGAGACATATTTGAACACGTCTCCCGTTCACATGGTTGATCATACTCTAGGTTCCACATGCATGTTTTAGCTGAAGGAAGAATACCTTAAACCTGGAGATTTGAGACCCGTGTAATGGGTACCATGCAATATGACTTCAAAGGGTCTTCATTTGCTCACGAACCTCTCCAATCCTATCACTGCTGCGTTTATGCCCCTGTACACATGCTTGATTCTCTTTCGGAGACATAGCAATCCATAGGTTTTAAGATACTTACTAGTCAGGTATATTCTTAGGCGTTTAATATGGGGTGTTGAGTCCATTTCGTTGAGCAAGGAGTAGCTCTTGTCTATTCCATATTTGGCTTAAGGAACTTTATCTGTGCTCATTTCAATCTCTGGTTTTATGCAGAACCCCAACTCACCTTTCCCCTTAAGCAAGCATAAGTTGGTTTTCTAAATTTGAGACCCTGTTCTGTTCTGTAATTCAGTTCCTGTGTAGCCAAGTTTCCATTCCGTGTATTACTGATATCTTATGATGTTTCTTTTTCTGTGTGACTTATTTCAGTTAGAATCATCATACGTGAATCCACTCATTGTGCTGCTAAGGGCCTGATGACACAGATTTCATTGCTGAGTGATATTGCTTTGTAAGTAAATACCACAACTTCTTTATGCATTTTTCACTTTCTGCGATGTTGAACTTGTACTGTAAACGAGGTTCTTGTAAACAGAGGCGTCCCAAACTTTGGGGTGGCTGTGTCTTTTTGATTTTAATTTCCCTAAGCTATAGGACCATAAGTGGAAGTGCCCTAGGCTCTGTTGCTTTGTTTTTTAGATGTTTCAGGAAACACCATACACTTCTCCGGAGTGGTTGTTGGCAATTTACATCCCGCCCATCAGCATAACAAGGCTCCCAGTTCTCCATGGCCTGTCCTGCCTTTCTGGATTTTACACTTTTTTCAGATGGCCCTTTTGACCGGGGGGAAGTGAGACTTCATTGTAGTGCAGATTTCCTTTGCAAGCTTGCTTGGTTGGTCAAAAAGGGCGTATGCGTTTTTTCCTGAATATATTCAGGAAAAAACGCATACGCCCTTTTTGGCCAATGCATCATTGTGGACGTTCTGCCTCTTTTCCTATGCTTTAAATGCAATTCCAGTCTAACTCCTGAAATCGGTTTCCTGCAATTCTGCCCCGCTTTCAAGTCCTCTTGGCAGCCTTACTTCAGTCTATTTTTGGACGATAGCTGTCATTTATAACTCTGCAGGTTTGTGAATTACAGTGCCCCTGAGGCTCGTTTCTTCAACTCGCTTTCTTGTGAGCTGGCCGCAACACCGCAGGATGGCTTCAGGCCCTAATCTGGTTCCGGCACGGCACGCTGAGCCTTTGGTTATTTCCTCTTCCTGGTGGGAAATGAGAGTTAAATTTGCCCGTCCAGACACCTCCAGCTAGTCTCTCATTGGTTCTCGCTATTCCTGTTCATCTTCCGCAGAAATTGCAAACTGGGCCAAACAGGAGGTTAAAGGGACTGACTCTCCAAGTCGGTAGAGTGTTACTAAAGCGTCTGGAATGTTCCACCCGAGTAGCAGGGGAGGAAAACTGACACATATTTGAACACGTCTCCCATTCACACGGTTGATCATACTCTGGGTTCCCCATGCATGTTTTAGCTGAAGGAAGAATACCTTAAACCTGGAGAGTTGAGACCCGTGTAATGGGTACCATGCAATATGACTTCAAAGGGTCTTCATTTGCTCACCAAACCTCTCCAATCCTATCACTGCTGCGTTTATGCCCCTGTACACATGCTTGATTCTCTTTCGGAGACATAGCAATCCATAGGTTTTAAGATACTTACTAATCAGGTACATTCTTAGGCATTTAATATGGGGTGTTGAGTCCATTTCGTTGAGCAAGGAGTAGCTCTTGTCTATTCCATATTTGGCTTAAGGAACTTTATCTGTGCTCATTTCAATCTCTGGTTTTATGCAGCACCCCAACTCACCTTTCCCCTTAAGCAAGCATAAGTTGGTTTTCTAAATTTGAGACCCTGTTCTGTTTTGGAATTCAGTTCCTCTGTAGCCAAGTTTACATTCCGTGTATTACTGATATCTTATGATGTTTCTTTTTCTGTGTGACTTATTTCAGTTAGAATCATCGTACCTGAATCCACTCATTATGCTCCTACGGGCCTGATGACATAGATTTCATTGCTGAGTGATACTGCATTGTACGTAAGTACCACAAGTTCTTTATCCATTTTTCACTTTCTGTGATATTGAACTTGTACGGTAAACGAGGTTCTTGTAAACAGAGCCATTCCAAACTTTGGGGTGGCTGTGTCTTTTTGATTTTAATTTCCCTAAGCTATAGGACCATAAGTGGAAGTGCCCTAGGCTCTGTTGCTTTGTTTTTTAGATGTTTCAGGAAACACCATACACTTCTCCCGAGTGGTTGTTGGCAATTTACATCCCGCCCATCAGCATAACAAGGCTCCCAGTTCTCCATGGCCTGTCCTGCCTTTCTGGATTTTACACTTTTTTCAGATGGTCCTTTTGACCGGGGGGAAGTGAGACTTCATTGTACTGCAGATTTCCTTTGCAAGCTTGCTTGGTTGGCCAAAAAGGGCGTATGCGTTGTTTCATGAATATATTCAGGAAAAATCGCATACGCCCTTTTTGGCCAAGTGCATCATTGTGGACGTTCTGCCTCTTTTCCTATGCTTTCAATGCAATTCCAGTCTACCTCTTGAAATTGGTTTCCTGCAATTCTGTCCCGCTTTCAAGTCCTCTTGGCAGCCTTACTTCAGTATATTTTTGGACGATAGCTGTCATTTATAACCCTGCAGTTTTGTGAATTACAGTGCCCCTGAGCTCCTTTCTTCAACTCGGTTTCTTGTGAGCTGGCCGCAACACCGCAGGATGGCTTCAGGCCCTAATCTTGTTCCGGCATATCACGATGAGCTTTTGGTTAATTCCTCTTCCTGGTGGGAAATGAGAGTTAAATTTGCCCGTCCAGACACCTCCAGCTAGTCTCTCATTGATTCTCGCTATTCCTGTTCTTCTTCCGCAGAAATTGCAAACTGGTCCAAACAGGATGTTAAAGAGACTGACTCTCCAAGTCGGGAGAGTGTTAGTAAAGCGACTGGAATGTTGCACCCGAGTACCAGGGTACGAAAACTGAGACATATTTGAACACGTCTCCCATTCACACGGTTGATCATACTCTGTGTTCCACATGCATGTTTTAGCTGAAGGAAGAATACCTTAAACCTGGAGAGGTGAGACCTGTGTAATGGGTAGAAGGCAATATGACTTCAAAGGGTCTTCATTTGCTCACCGAACCTCTCCAATCCTATCACTGCTGCGTTTATGCCCCTGTACACATGCTTGATTCTCTTTTGGAGACATAGCAATACATAGGTTTTAAGATACTTACTTGTCAGGTATATTCTTAGGCGTTTAATATGGGGTGTTGAGTCCATTTCGTTGAGCAAGGAGTAGCTCTTGTCTATTCCATATTTGGCTTAAGGAACTTTATCTGTGCTCATTTCAATCTCTGGTTTTATGCAGCACCCCAACTCACCTTTCCCCTTAAGCAAGCATAAGTTGGTTTTCTAGATTTGAGACCCTGTTCTGTTCTTTAATTCAGTTCCTCTATAGCCAAGTTTACATTCCGTGTATTACTGATATCTTATGATGTTTCTTTTTCTGTGTGACTTATTTCAGTTAGAATCATCATACCTGAATCCACTCATTGTGCTGCTAAGGGCCTGATGACATAGATTTCATTGCTGAGTGATATTGCTTTGTAAGTAAATACCACAACTTCTTTATCCATTTTTCACTTTCTGCAATGTTGAACTTGTACTGTAAACGAGGTTCTTGTAAACAGAGCCGTTCCAAACTTTGGGGTGGCTGTGTCTTTTTGATTTTAATTTCCCTAAGCTATAGGACCATAAGTGGAAGTGCCCTAGGCTCTGTTGCTTTGTTTTTTAGATGTTTCAGGAAACACCATACACTTCTCCCAAGTGTCTGTTGGTAATTTACATCCCGCCCATCAGCATAACAAGGCTCCCAGTTCTCCATGGCCTGTCCTGCCTTTCTGGATTTTACACTTTTTTCAGATGGCCCTTTTGACTGGGGGGAAGTGAGACTTCATTGTAGTGCAGATTTCCTTTGCAAGCTTGCTTGGTTGGCCAAAAAGGGCGTATGCGTTTTTTCATGAATATATTCAGGAAAAATCGCATACGCCCTTTTTGGCCAAGTGCATCATTGCGGACGTTCTGCCTCTTTTCCTATGCTTTCAATGCAATTCCAGTCTACCTCCTGAAATTGGTTTCCTGCAATTCTGCCCTGCTTTCAAGTCCTCTTGGCAGCCTTACTTCAGTATATTTTTGGACGATAGCTGTCATTTATAACTCTGCAGGTTTGTGAATTACAGTGTCCCTGAGCTCCTTTCTTCAACTCGCTTTCTTGTGAGCTGGCCGCAACACCGCAGGATGGCTTCAGGCCCTAATCTGCTTCCGGCACGGCACGCTGAGCCTTTGGTTAATTCCTCTTCCTGATGGGAAATGAGAGTTAAATTTGCCCGTCCAGACACCTCCAGCTAGTCTCTCATTTGTTCTCCCTATTCCTGTTCATCTTCCGCAGAAATTGCAAACTGGGCCAAACAGGAGGTTAAAGGCGCTGACTCTCCAAGTGGGGAGAGTGTTAGTAAAGCGTCTGGAATGTTGCACCCGAGTACCAGGGGAGGAAAACTGAGACATATTTGAACACGTCTCCCGATCACATGGTTGATCATACTCTAGGTTTCACATGCATGTTTTAACTGAAGGAAGAATACCTTAAACCTGGGTAGTTGAAACCCGTGGAATGGGTACCATGCAATATGACTTCAAAGGGTCTTCATTTGCTCACGAACCTCTCCAATCCTATCACTGCTGCGTTTATGCCCCTGTACACATGCTTGATTCTCTTTCGGAGACATAGCAATCCATAGGTTTTAAGATACTTACTAGTCAGGTACATTCTTAGGCGTTTAATATGGGGTGTTGAGTCCATTTCGTTGAGCAAGGAGTAGCTCTTGTCTATTCCATATTTGGCTTAAGGAACTTTATCTGTGCTCATTTCAATCTCTGGTTTTATGCAGCACCCCAACTCACCTTTACCCTTAAGCAAGAATAAGTTGGTTTTCTAAATTTGAGACCCTGTTCTGTTCTGTAATTCAGTTCCTGTGTAGCCAAGTTTACATTCCGTGTATTAGTGATATCTTATGATGTTTATTTTTCTGTGTGACTTATTTCAGTTAGAATCATCGTACCTGAATCCACTCATTATGCTCCTACGGGCCTGATGACATAGATTTCATTGCTGAGTGATACTGCATTGTACGTAAGTACCACAAGTTCTTTATCCATTTTTCACTTTCTGTGATATTGAACTTGTACGGTAAACGAGATTCTTGTAAACAGAGGTGTCCCAAACTTTGGGGTGGCTGTGTCTTTTTGATTTTAATTTCCCTAAGCTATAGGACCATAAGTGGCAGTGCCCTAGGCTCTGTTGCTTTGTTTTTTAGATGTTTCAGGAAACACCATACACTTCTCCCAAGTGTCTGTTGGCAATTTACATCCCGCCCATCAGCATAACAAGGCTCCCAGTTCTCCATGGCCTGTCCTGCCTTTCTGGATTTTACACTTTTTTCAGATGGCCCTTTAGACCGGGGGGAAGTGAGACTTCATTGTAGTGCAGATTTCCTTTGCAAGCTAGCTTGGTTGGCCAAAAAGGGCGTATGCGTTTTTTTCCTGAATATATTCAGGAAAAAACGCATACGCCCTTTTTGGCCAAGTGCATCATTGTGGACGTTCTGCCTCTTTTCCTATGCTTTCAATGCATTTCCAGTCTACCTCCTGAAATCGGTTTCCTACAATTCTGCCCCGCTTTCAAGTCCTCTTGGCAGCCTTATTTCAGTCTATTTTTGGATGATAGCTGTCATTTATAACTCTGCAGGTTTGTGAATTACAGTGCCCCTGAGTTCCTTTCTTCAACTCGCTTTCTTGTGACCTGGTCGCAACACCGCAGGATGGCTTCAGGCCCTAATCTGGTTCCGGCACGGCACGCTGAGCCTTTGGTTAATTCCTCTTCCTGGTGGGAAATGAGAGTTAAATTTGCCCGTCCAGACTCCTCCAGCTAGCCTCTCATTGGTTCTCGCTATTCCTGTTCATCTTCCGCAGAAATTGCAAACTGGGCCAAACAGGAGGTTAAAGGGACTGACTCTCCAGGTCGGGAGAGTGTTAGTAAAGCGTCTGGAATGTTGCACCCGAGTACCAGGGGGGGAAAACTGAGACATATTTGAACACGTCTCCCGTTCACATGGTTGATCATACTCTGGGTTCCACATGCATGTTTTAGCTGAAGGAAGAATACCTTAAACCTGGAGAGTTGAGACCCGTGTAATGGGTACCATGCAATATGACTTCAAAGGGTCTTCATTTGCTCACGAACCTCTCCAATCCTATCACTGCTGCGTTTATGCCCCTGTACACATGCTTGATTCTCTTTCGGAGACATAGCAATCCATAGGTTTTAAGATACTTACTAGTCAGGTATATTCTTAGGCGTTTAATATGGGGTGTTGAGTCCATTTCGTTGAGCAAGGAGTAGCTCTTGTCTATTCCATATTTGGCTTAAGGAACTTTATCTGTGCTCATTTCAATCTCTGGTTTTATGCAGAACCCCAACTCACCTTTCCCCTTAAGCAAGCATAAGTTGGTTTTCTAAATTTGAGACCCTGTTCTGTTCTGTAATTCAGTTCCTGTGTAGCCAAGTTTCCATTCCGTGTATTACTGATATCTTATGATGTTTCTTTTTCTGTGTGACTTATTTCAGTTAGAATCATCATACGTGAATCCACTCATTGTGCTGCTAAGGGCCTGATGACACAGATTTCATTGCTGAGTGATATTGCTTTGTAAGTAAATACCACAACTTCTTTATGCATTTTTCACTTTCTGCGATGTTGAACTTGTACTGTAAACGAGGTTCTTGTAAACAGAGGCGTCCCAAACTTTGGGGTGGCTGTGTCTTTTTGATTTTAATTTCCCTAAGCTATAGGACCATAAGTGGAAGTGCCCTAGGCTCTGTTGCTTTGTTTTTTAGATGTTTCAGGAAACACCATACACTTCTCCGGAGTGGTTGTTGGCAATTTACATCCCGCCCATCAGCATAACAAGGCTCCCAGTTCTCCATGGCCTGTCCTGCCTTTCTGGATTTTACACTTTTTTCAGATGGCCCTTTTGACCGGGGGGAAGTGAGACTTCATTGTAGTGCAGATTTCCTTTGCAAGCTTGCTTGGTTGGTCAAAAAGGGCGTATGCGTTTTTTCCTGAATATATTCAGGAAAAAACGCATACGCCCTTTTTGGCCAATGCATCATTGTGGACGTTCTGCCTCTTTTCCTATGCTTTAAATGCAATTCCAGTCTAACTCCTGAAATCGGTTTCCTGCAATTCTGCCCCGCTTTCAAGTCCTCTTGGCAGCCTTACTTCAGTCTATTTTTGGACGATAGCTGTCATTTATAACTCTGCAGGTTTGTGAATTACAGTGCCCCTGAGGCTCGTTTCTTCAACTCGCTTTCTTGTGAGCTGGCCGCAACACCGCAGGATGGCTTCAGGCCCTAATCTGGTTCCGGCACGGCACGCTGAGCCTTTGGTTATTTCCTCTTCCTGGTGGGAAATGAGAGTTAAATTTGCCCGTCCAGACACCTCCAGCTAGTCTCTCATTGGTTCTCGCTATTCCTGTTCATCTTCCGCAGAAATTGCAAACTGGGCCAAACAGGAGGTTAAAGGGACTGACTCTCCAAGTCGGGAGAGTGTTAGTAAAGCGTCTGGAATGTTGCACCCGAGTACCAGGGGAGGAAAACTGAGACATATTTGAACACGTCTCCCATTCACATGGTTGATCATACTCTGGGTTCCACATGCATGTTTTAGCTGAAGGATGAAAACCTTAAACCTGGGTAGTTGAAACCCGTGGAATGGGTACCATGCAATATGACTTCAAAGTGTCTTCATTTGCTCACTGAACCTCTCCAATCCTATCACTGCTGCGTTTATGCCCCTGTACACACGCTTGATTCTCTTTTGGAGACATAGCAATCCATAGGTTTTAAGATACTTACTAGTCAGGTACATTCTTAGGCGTTTAATATGGGGTTTTGAGTCCATTTCGTTGAGCAAGGAGTAGCTCTTGTCTATTCCATATTTGGCTTAAGGAACTTTATCTGTGCTCATTTCAATCTCTGGTTTTATGCAGCACCCCAACTCACCTTTCCCCTTAAGCAAGCATAAGTTGGTTTTCTAAATTTGAGACCCTGTTCTGCTTTGGAATGCTGTTTCTGTGTAGCCAAGTTTACATTCCGTGTATTAGTGATATCTTATGATGTTTCTTTTTCTGTGTGACTTATTTCAGTTAGAATCATCGTACCTGAATCCACTCATTATGCTGCTACGGGCCTGATGACATAGATTTCATTGCTGAGTGATACTGCATTGTACGTAAGTACCACAAGTTCTTTATCCATTTTTCACTTTCTGTGATATTGAACTTGTACGGTAAATGAGGTTCTTGTAAACGGAGGCGTCCCAAACTTTGGGGTGGCTGTGTCTTTTTGATTTTAATTTCCCTAAGCTATAGGACCATAAGTGGAAGTGCCCTAGGCTCTGTTGCTTTGTTTTTTAGATGTTTCAGGAAACACCATACACTTCTCCTGAGTGACTGTTGGCAATTTACATCCCGCCCATCAGCATAACAAGGCTCCCAGTTCTCCATGGCCTGTCCTGCCTTTCTGGATTTTACACTTTTTTCAGATGGCCCTTTTGACCGGGGAGAAGTGAGACTTCATTGTAGTGCAGATTTCCTTTGCAAGTTTGCTTGGTTGGCCAAAAAGGGCGTATGCGTTTTTTCCTGAATATATTCAGGAAAAAACGCATACGCCCTTTTTGGCCAACTGCATCATTGGGGACGTTCTGCCTCTTTTCCTATGCTTTCAATGCAATTCCAGTCTACCTCCTGAAATCGGTTGCCTGCAATTCTGCCCCGCTTTCAAGTCCTCTTGGCAGCCTTACTTCAGTATATTTTTGGACGATATCTGTCATTTATAACTCTGCAGGTTTGTAAATTACAGTGCCCCTGAGCTCCTTTCTTCAACTCGCTTTCTTGTGACCTGGCCGCAACACCGCAGGATGTCTTCAGGCACTAATCTGGTTGTGGCACGGCACGCTGAGCCTTTGGTTAATTCCTCTTCCTGGTGGGAAATGAGAGTTAAATTTGCCCATCCAGACACCTCCAGCTAGTCTCTCATTGGTTCTCGCTATTCCTGTTCATCTTCCACAGAAATTGCAAACTGGGCCAAACAGGAGGTTAAAGGGACTGACTCTCCAAGTGGGGAGAGTGTTAGTAAGGCGTCTGGAATGTTGCACCCGAGTACCAGGGGAGGAAAACTGAGACATATTTGAACACATCTCCCAATCACATGGTTGATCATACTCTAGGTTCCACATGCATGTTTCAACTGAAGGAAGAATACCTTAAACCTGGGTAGTTGAAACCCGTGGAATGGGTACCATGCAATATGACTTCAAAGGGTCTTCATTTGCTCACCGAACCTCTCCAATCCTATCACTGCTGCGTTTATGCCCCTGTACACACGCTTGATTCTCTTTCGGAGACATAGCAATCCATAGGTTTTAAGATACTTACTAGTCAGGTACATTCTTAGGCGTTTAATATGGGGTTTTGAGTCCATTTCTTTGAGCAAGGAGTAGCTCTTGTCTATTCCATATTTGGCTTAAGGAACTTTATCTGTGCTCATTTCAATCTCTGGTTTTATGCAGCACCCCAACTCACCTTTACCCTTAAGCAAGCATAAGTTGGTTTTCTAAATTTGAGACCCTGTTCTGTTCTGTAATTCAGTTCCTGTGTAGCCAAGTTTACATTCCGTGTACTACTGATATCTTATGATGTTTCTTTTCCTGTGTGACTTATTTCAGTTAGAATCATCATACCTGAATCCACTCATTGTGCTGCTAAGGGCCTGATGACATAGATTTCATTGCTGAGTGATATTGCTTTGTAAGTGAATACCACAACTTCTTTATCCATTTTTCACTTTCTGCGATGTTGAACTTGTACTGTAAACGAGGTTCTTGTAAACAGAGCCGTTCCAAACTTTGGGGTGGCTGTGTCTTTTTGATTTTAATTTCCCTAAGCTATAGGACCATAAGTGGAAGTGCCCTAGGCTCTGTTGCTTTGTTTTTTAGATGTTTCAGGAAACACCATACACTTCTCCCAAGTGTCTGTTGGCAATTTACATCCCGCCCATCAGCATAACAAGGCTCCCAGTTCTCCATGGCCTGTCCTGCCTTTCTGGATTTTACACTTTTTTCAGATGGCCCTTTTGACCGGGGGGAAGTGAGACTTCATTGTAGTGCAGATTTCCTTTGCAAGCTTGCTTGGTTGGCCAAAAAGTGCGTATGCGTTTTTTAACTGAATATATTCAGGAAAAAACGCATACGCCCTTTTTGGCCAAGTGCATCATTGTGGACGTTCTGCCTCTTTTCGTATGCTTTCAATGCATTTCCAGTCTACCTCCTGAAATCGGTTTCCTGCAATTCTGCCCCGCTTTCAAGTCCTCTTGGCAGCCTTATTTCAGTCTATTTTTGGACGATAGCTGTCATTTATAACTCTGCAGGTTTGTGAATTACAGTGCCCCTGAGCTCCTTTCTTCAACTCGCTTTCTTGTGACCTGGCCGCAACACCGCAGGATGGCTTCAGGCCTTAATCTGGTTCCGGCACGGCACGCTGAGCCTTTGGTTAATTCCTCTTCCTGGTGGGAAATGAGAGTTAAATTTGCCCGTCCAGACTCCTCCAGCTAGCCTCTCATTGGTTCTCGCTATTCCTGTTCATCTTCCGCATAAATTGCAAACTGGGCCAAACAGGAGGTTAAAGGCGCTGACTCTCCAAGTGGGGAGAGTGTTAGTAAAGCGTCTGGAATGTTGCACCCGAGTACCAGGGTATGAAAACTGAGACATATTTGAACACGTCTCCCGATCACATGGTTGATCATACTCTAGGTTCCACATGCATGTTTCAACTGAAGGAAGAATACCTTAAACCTGGGTAGTTGAAACCCGTGGAATGGGTACCATGCAATATGACTTCAAAGGGTCTTCATTTGCTCACTGAACCTCTCCAATCCTATCACTGCTGCGTTTATGCCCCTGTACACATGCTTGATTCTCTTTCGGAGACATAGCAATCCATCGGTTTTAAGATACTTACTAGTCAGGTACATTCTTAGGCATTTAATATGCGGTGTTGAGTCCATTTCGTTGAGCAAGGAGTAGCTCTTGTCTATTCCATATTTGGCTTAAGGAACTTTATCTGTGCTCATTTCAATCTCTGGTTTTATGCAGCACCCCAACTCACCTTTACCCTTAAGCAAGCATAAGTTGGTTTTCTAAATTTGAGACCCTGTTCTGTTCTGTAATTCAGTTCCTGTGTAGCCAAGTTTATATTCCGTGTATTACTGATATCTTATGATGTTTCTTTTTCTGTGTGACTTATTTCCGTTAGAATCAACATACCTGAATCCACTCATTGTGCTGCTAAGGGCCTGATGACATAGATTTCATTGCTGAGTGATATTGCTTTGTAAGTGAATACCACAACTTCTTTATCCATTTTTCACATTCTGCGATGTTGAATTTGTACTGTAAACGAGATTCTTGTAAACAGAGCCGTTCCAAACTTGGGGGTGGCTGTGTCTTTTTGATTTTAATTTCCCTAAACTATAGGACCATAAGTGGAAGTGCCCTAGGCTCTGTTGCTTTGTTTTTTAGATGTTTCAGGAAACACCATACACTTCTCCCAAGTGTCTGTTGGCAATTTACATCCCGCCCATCAGCATAACAAGGCTCCCAGTTCTCCATGGCCTGTCCTGCCTTTCTGGATTTTACACTTTTTTCAGATGGCCCTTTTTACCGGGGGGAAGTGAGACTTCATTGTAGTGCAGATTTCCTTTGCAAGCTTGCTTGGTTGGCCAAAAAGGGCGTATGCGTTTTTTCCTGAATATATTCAGGAAAAAACGCATACGCCCTTTTTGGCCAAGTGCATCATTGTGGACGTTCTGCCTCTTTTCCTATGCTTTCAATGCAATTCCAGTCTACCTCCTGAAATCGGTTTCCTGCAATTCTGCCCCGCTTTCAAGTCTTCTTGGCAGCCTTACTTCAGTGTATTTTTGGACGATAGCTGTCATTTATAACTCTGCAGGTTTGTGAATTACAGTGCCCCTGAGCTCCTTTCTTCAACTCGCTTTCTTGTGAGCTGGCCGCAACACCGCAGGATGGCTTCAGGCCCTAATCTGGTTCCGGCACGGCACGCTGAGCCTTTGGTTAATTCCTCTTCCTGGTGGGAAATGAGAGTTAAATTTGCCCGTCCAGACACCTCCAGCTAGCCTCTCATTGGTTCTCGCTATTCCTGTTCATCTTCCGCAGAAATTGCAAACTGGGCCAAACAGGAGGTTAAAGGGACTGACTCTCCAGGTCCGGAGAGTGTTAGTAAAGCGTCTGGAATGTTGCACCCGAGTACCAGGGGGGGAAAACTGAGACATATTTGAACACGTCTCCCGTTCACATGGTTGATCATACTCTGGGTTCCACATGCATGTTTTAGCTGAAGCAAGAATACCTTAAACCTGGAGAGTTGAGACCCGTGGAATGGGTACCATGCAATATGACTTCAAAGGGTCTTCATTTGCTCACGAACCTCTCCAATCCTATCACTGCTGCGTTTATGCCCCTGTACACATGCTTGATTCTCTTTCGGAGACATAGCAATCCATAGGTTTTAAGATACTTACTAGTCAGGTATATTCTTAGGCGTTTAATATGGGGTGTTGAGTCCATTTCGTTGAGCAAGGAGTAGCTCTTGTCTATTCCATATTTGGCTTAAGGAACTTTATCTGTGCTCATTTCAATCTCTGGTTTTATGCAGCACCCCAACTCACCTTTCCCCTTAAGCAAGCATAAGTTGGTTTTCTAAATTTGAGACCCTGTTCTGTTCTGTAATTCAGTTCCTGTGTAGCCAAGTTTACATTCCGTGTATTAATGATATCTTATGATGTTTCTTTTTCTGTGTGACTTATTTCAGTTAGAATCATCATACCTGAATCCACTCATTGTGCTGCTAAGGGCCTGATGACACAGATTTCATTGCTGAGTGATATTGCTTTGTAAGTAAATACCACAACTTCTTTATCCATTTTTCACTTTCTGCAATGTTGAACTTGTACTGTAAACGAGGTTCTTGTAAACAGAGGCGTCCCAAACTTTGGGGTGGCTGTGTCTTTTTGATTTTAATTTCCCTAAGCTATAGGACCATAAATGGCAGTGCCCTAGGCTCTGTTGCTTTGTTTTTTAGATGTTTCAGGAAACACCATACACTTCTCCCGACTGTCTGTTGGCAATTTACATCCCGCCCATCAGCATAACAAGGCTCCCAGTTCTCCATGGCCTGTCCTTCCTTTCTGGATTTTACACTTTTTTCAGATGGCCCTTTTGACCGGGGGGAAGTGAGACTTCATTGTAGTGCAGATTTCCTTTGCAAGCTTGCTTGGTTGGCCAAAAAGGGCGTATGCGTTTTTTCCTGAATATATTCAGGAAAAAACGCATACGCCCTTTTTGGCCAAGTGCATCATTGTGGACGTTCTGCCTCTTTTCCTATGCTTTCAATGCAATTCCAGTCTACCTCCTGAAATCGGTTTCCTGCAATTCTGCCCCGCTGTCAAGTCCTCTTGGCAGCCTTACTTCAGTATATTTTTGGATGATAGCTGTCATTTATAACTCTGCAGGTTTGTGAATTACAGTGCCACTGAGCTGCTTTCTTCAACTCGCTTTCTTGTGACCTGGCCGCAACACCGCAGGATGGCTTCAGGCCCTAATCTGGATCCGGCCCGGAATGCTGAGACTTTGGTTAATTCCACTTCCTGGTGGGAAATGAGAGTTAAATTTGCCCGTCCAGACACCTCCAGCTAGCCTCTCATTGGTTCTCGCTATTCCTGTTCATCTTCCGCAGAAATTGCAAACTGGGACAAACAGGAGGTTAAAGGGACTGACTCTCCAAGTCGGGAGAGTGTTAGTAAAGCATCTGGAATGTTGCACCCGAGTACCAGGGGAGGAAAACTGAGACATATTTGAACACGTCTCCCGTTCACATGGTTGATCATACTCTGGGTTCCACATGCATGTTTTAGCTGAAGGAAGAATACCTTAAACCTGGAGAGTTGAGACCCGTGTAATGGGTACCATGCAATATGACTTCAAAGGGTCTTCATTTGCTCACCAAACCTCTCCAATCCTATCACTGCTGCGTTTCTGCCCCTGTACCCATGTTTGATTCTCTTTTGGAGACATAGCAATCCATAGGTTTTAAGATACTTACTAGTCAGGTACATTCTTAGGCGTTTAATATGCGGTGTTGAGTCCATTTCGTTGAGCAAGGAGTAGCTCTTGTCTATTCCATATTTGGCTTAAGGAACTTTATCTGTGCTCATTTCAATCTCTGGTTTTATGCAGCACCCCAACTCACCTTTACCCTTAAGCAAGCATAAGTTGGTTTTCTAAATTTGAGACCCTGTTCTGTTCTGCAATTCAGTTCCTGTGTAGCCAAGTTTACATTCCGTGTATTACTGATATCTTATGATGTTTCTTTTTCTGTGTGACTTATTGCAGTTAGAATCATCATACCTGAATCCACTCATTGTGCTGCTAAGGGCCTGATGACACAGATTTCATTGCTGAGCGATATTGCTTTGTAAGTAAATACCACAACTTCCTTATCCATTTTTCACTTTCTGCGATGTTGAACTTGTACTGTAAACGAGGTTCTTGTAAACAGAGCCGTTCCAAACTTTGGGGTGGCTGTGTCTTTTTGATTTTAATTTCCCTAAGCTATAGGACCATAAGTGGAAGTGCCCTAGGTTCTGTTGCTTTGTTTTTTAGATGTTTCAGGAAACACCATACACTTCTCCCAAGTGTCTGTTGGCAATTTACATCCCGCCCATCAGCATAACAAGGCTCCCAGTTCTCCATGGCCTGTCCTGCCTTTCTGGATTTTACAGTTTTTTCAGATGGCCCTTTTGACCGGGGGGAAGTGAGACTTCATTGTAGTGCAGATTTCCTTTGCAAGCTTGCTTGGTTGGCCAAAAAGGGCGTATGCGTTTTTTCCTGAATATATTCAGGAAAAAACGCATACGCCCTTTTTGGCCAAGTGCATCATTGTGGACGTTCTGCCTCTTTTCCTATGCTTTCAATGCAATTCCAGTCTACCTCCTGAAATCGGTTTCCTGCAATTCTGCCCCGCATTCAAGTCCTCTTGGCAGCCTTACTTCAGTCTATTTTTGGACGATAGCTGTCATATATAACTCTGCAGGTTTGTGAATTACAGTGCCCCTGAGCTCCTTTCTTCAACTCGCTTTCTTTTGAGCTGGCCGCAACACCGCAAGATGGCTTCAGGCCCTAATCTGGTTCCGGCACGGCACGCTGAGCCTTTGGTTAATTCCTCTTCCTGGTGGGAAATGAGAGTTAAATTTGCCCGTCCAGACACCTCCAGCTAGCCTCTCATTGGTTCTCGCTATTCCTGTTCATCTTCCGCAGAAATTGCAAACTCGGACAAACAGGAGGTTAAAGAGACTGACTCTCCAAGTGGGGAGAGTGTTAGTAAAGTGTCTGGAATGTTGCACCCGAGTACCAGGGGAGGAAAACTGAGACATATTTGAACACGTCTCCCGTTCACATGGTTGATCATACTCTGGGTTCCACATGCATGTTCTAGGTGAAGGAAGAATACCTTAAACCTGGAGAGTTGAGACCCGTGTAATGGGTACCATGCAATATGACTTCAAAGGGTCTTCATTTGCTCACCGAACCTCTCCAATCCTATCACTGCTGCGTTTATACCCCTGTACACACGCTTGATTCTCTTTCGGAGACACAGCAATCCATAGGTTTTAAGATACTTACTAGTCAGGTACATTCTTAGGCGTTTAATATGGGGTTTTGAGTCCATTTCGTTGAGCAAGGAGTAGCTCTTGTCTATTCCATATTTGGCTTAAGGAACTTTTTCTGTGCTCATTTCAATCTCTGGTTTTATGCAGCACCCCAACTCACCTTTCCCCTTAAGCAAGCATAAGTTGGTTTTCTAAATTTGAGACCCTGTTCTGTTTTGGAATGCAGTTCCTGTGTAGCCAAGTTTACATTCCGTGTATTAGTGATATCTTATGATGTTTCTTTTTCTGTGTGACTTATTTCAGTTAGAATCATCGTACCTGTATCCACTCATTATGCTGCTACGGGCCTGATGACATAGATTTCATTGCTGAGTGATACTGCATTGTACGTAAGTACCACAAGTTCTTTATCCATTTTTCACTTTCTGTGATATTGAACTTGTACGGTAAACGAGGTTCTTGTAAACGGAGTCGTCCCAAACTTTGTGGTGGCTGTGTCTTTTTGATTTTAATTTCCCTAAGCTATAGGACCATAAGTGGAAGTGCCCTAGGCTCTGTTGCTTTGTTTTTTAGATGTTTCAGGAAACACCATACACTTCACCTGAGTGTCTGTTGGCAATTTACATCCCGCCCTTCAGCATAACAAGGCTCCCAGTTCTCCATGGCCTGTCCTGCCTTTCTGGATTTTACACTTTTTTCAGATGGCCCTTTTGACCGGGGGGAAGTGAGACTTCATTGTAGTGCAGATTTCCTTTGCAAGCTTGCTTGGTTGGCCAAAAAGGGCGTATGCGTTTTTTCCTGAATATATTCAGGAAAAAACGCATACGCCCTTTTTGGCCAAGTGCATCATTGTGGACGTTCTGCCTCTTTTCCTATGCTTTCAATGCAATTCCAGTCTACCTCCTGAAATCGGTTTCCTGCAATTCTGCCCCGCTTTCAAGTCCTCTTGGCAGCCTTACTTCAGTATATTTTTGGACGATAGCTGTCATTTATAACTCTGCAGGTTTGTGAATTACAGTGCCCCTGAGCTCCTTTCTTCAACTCGCTTTCTTTTGAGCTGGCCGCAACACCGCAGGATGGCTTCAGGCCCTAATCTGGTTCCGGCACGGCACGCTGAGCCTTTGGTTATTTCCTCTTCCTGGTGGGAAATGAGAGTTAAATTTGCCCGTCCAGACACCTCCAGCTAGCCTCTCATTGCTTCTCGCTATTCCTGTTCATCTTCCGCAGAAATTACAAACTGGGCCAAACAGGAGGTTAAAGGGGCTGACTCTCCAAGTGGGGAGAGTGTTAGTAAAGCATCTGGAATGTTGCACCCGAGTACCAGGGGAGGAAAACTGAGACATATTTGAACACGTCTCCCGATCACATGGTTGATCATACTCTGGGTTCCACATGCATGTTTTAGCTGAAGGAAGAATACCTAAAACCTGGGTAGTTGAAACCCGTGGAATGGGTACCATGCAATATGACTTCAAAGGGTCTTCATTTGCTCACCGAACCTCTCCAATCCTATCACTGCTGCGTTTATGCCCCTGTACACATGCTTGATTCTCTTTCGGAGACATAGCAATCCCTAGGTTTTAAGATACTTACTAGTCAGGTACATTCTTAGGAGTTTAATATGCGGTGTTGAGTCCATTTCGTTGAGCAAGGAGTAGCTCTTGTCTATTCCATATTTGGCTTAAGGAACTTTATCTGTGCTCATTTCAATCTCTGGTTTTATGCAGCACCCCAACTCACCTTTCTCCTTAAGCAAGCATAAGTTGGTTTTCTAAATTTGAGACCCTGTTCTGTTCTGTAATTCAGTTCCTGTGTAGCCAAGTTTACATTCCGTGTATTACTGATATCTTATGATGTTTCTTTTTCTGTGTGACTTATTTCAGTTAGTATCATCATACCTGAATCCACTCATTGTGCTGCTAAGGGCCTGATGACACAGATTTCACTGCTGAGTGATATTGCTTTGTAAGTAAATACCACAACTTCTTTATCCATGTTTCACTTTCTGCGATGTTGAACTTGTACTGTAAACGAGGTTCTTGTAAACAGAGCCGTTCCAAACTTTGGGGTGGCTGTGTCTTTTTGATTTTAAATTCCCTAAGCTATAGGACCATAAGTGGAAGTGCCCTAGGTTCTGTTGCTTTGTTTTTTAGATGTTTCAGGAAACACCATACACTTCTCCCGAGTGGTTGTTGGCAATTTACATCCCGCCCATCAGCATAACAAGGCTCCCAGTTCTCCATGGCCTGTCCTGCCTTTCTGGATTTTACACTTTTTTCAGGTGGCCCTTTTGACCGGGGGGAAGTGAGACTTCATTGTAGTGCAGATTTCCTTTGCAAGCTTGCTTGGTTGGCCAAAAAGGGCATATGCGTTTTTTCCTGAATATATTCAGGAAAAAACGCATACGCCCTTTTTGGCCAAGTGCATCATTGTGGACGTTCTGCCTCTTTTCCTATGCTTTCAATGCAATTCCAGTCTACCTCCTGAAATCGGTTTCCTGCAATTCTGCCCCGCTTTCAAGTCCTCTTGGCAGCCTTACTTCAGTCTATTTTTGGACGATAGCTGTCATTTATAACTCTGCAGGTTTGTGAATTACAGTGCCCCTGAGCTCCTTTCTTCAACTCGCTTTCTTGTGAGCTGGCCGCAACACCGCAGGATGGCTTCAGGCCCTAATCTGGTTCTGGCATGGCACACTGACCCTTTGGTTAATTCCTCTTCCTGGTGGGAAATGAGACTTAAATATGCCCGTCCAGACACCTCCAGGTAGTCTCCATTGGTTCTCGCTATTCCTGTTCATCTTCCACAGAAATTGCAAACTGGGCCAAACAGGAGGCTAAAGGGACTGACTCTCCAAGTCGGGAGAGTGTTAGTAAAGCGTCTGGAATGTTGCACCCGAGTACCAGGGTACGAAAACTGAGACATATTTGAACACGTCTCCCGATCACATGGTTGATCATACTCTAGGTTCCACATGCATGTTTTAGCTGAAGGAAGAATACCTTAAACCTGGGTAATTGAAACCCGTGGAATGGGTACCATGCAATATGACTTCAAAGGGTCTTCATTTGCTCACCGAACCTCTCCAATCCTATCACTGCTGCGTTTATGCCCCTGTACACATGCTTGATTCTCTTTCGGAGACATAGCAATCCATAGGTTTTAAGATACTTACAAGTCAGGTACATTCTTAGACGTTTAATATGCGGTGTTGAGTCCATTTCGTTGAGCAAGGAGTAGCTCTTGTCTATTCCATATTTGGCTTAAGGAACTTTATCTGTGCTCATTTCAATCTCTGGTTTTATGCAGCACCCCAACTCACCTTTCCCCTTAAGCACGCATAAGTTGGTTTTCGAAATTTGAGACCCTGTTCTGTTCTGTAATTCAGTTCCTTTGTAGCCAAGTTTCCATTCCGTGTATTACTGATATCTTATGATGTTTCTTTTTCTGTGTGACTTATTTCAGTTAGAATCATCATACCTGAATCCACTCATTGTGCTGCTAAGGGCCTGATGACACAGATTTCATTGCTGAGTGATATTGATTTGTAAGTAACTACCACAACTTCTTTCTCCATTTTTCACTTTCTGCGATGTTGAACTTGTTCTGTAAACGAGGTTCTTGTAAACAGAGCCATTCGAAACTTTGGGGTGGCTGTGTCTTTTTGATTTTAAATTCCCTAATCTATAGGACCATAAGTGGAAGTGCCCTAGGCTCTGTTGGTTTGTTTTTTAGATGTTTCAGGAAACACCATACACTTCTCCCGAGTGGTTGTTGGCAATTTACATCCCGCCCTTCAGCATAACAAGGCTCCCAGTTCTCCATGGCCTGTCCTGCCTTTCTGGATTTTACACTTTTTTCAGATGGCCCTTTTGACCGGGGGCAAGGGAGACTTCATTGTAGTGCAGATTTCCTTTGCAAGCTTGCTTGGTTGGCCAAAAAGGGCGTATGCGTTTTTTCCTGAATATATTCAGGAAAAGACGCATACGCCCTTTTTGGCCAAGTGCATCATTGTGGACGTTCTGCCTCTTTTCCTATGCTTTCAATGCAATTCCAGTCTACCTCCTGAAATCGGTTTCCTGCAATTCTGCCCCGCTTTCAAGTCCTCGTGGCAGCCTTACTTCAGTCTATTTTTGGACGATAGCTGTCATTTATAACTCTGCAGGTTTGTGAATTACAGTGCCCCTGAGCTCCTTTCTTCAACTCGCTTTCTTTTGAGCTGGCCGCAACACCGCAGGATGGCTTCAGGTCCTAATCTGGTTCCTGCACGGAACACTGAGCCTTTGGTTATTTCCTCTTCCTGGTGGGAAATGAGAGTTAAATTTGCCCGTCCAGACACCTCCAGCTAGCCTCTCATTGGTTCTCGCTATTCCTGTTCATCTTCCGCAGAAATTGCAAACTGAGCCAAACAGGAGGTTAAAGGCGCTGACTCTCCAAGTGGGGAGAGTGTTAGTAAATAGTCTGAAATGTTTCACCCGAGTACCAGGGGAGGAAAACTGAGACATATTTGAACACGTCTCCCGTTCACATTGTTGATCACACTTCGGTTCCACATGCATGTTTTAACTGAAGGAAGAATACCTTAAACCTGGAGAGTTGAGACCCGTGTAATGGGTACCGTGCAATATGACTTCAAAGGGTCTTCATTTGCTCACCGAACCTCTGCAATCCTATCACTGCTGCGTTTATGCCCCTGTACACACGCTTGATTCTCTTTTGGAGACATAGCAATCCATAGGTTTTACGATACTTACTAGTCAAGTACATTCTTAGGCGTTTAATATGCGGTGTTGAGTCCATTTCGTTGAGCAAGGAGTAGCTCTTGTCTATTCCATATTTGACTTAAGGAACTTTATCTGTGCTCATTTCAATCTCTGGTTTTATGCAGCACCCCAACTCACCCTTACCATTAAGCAAGCATAAGTTGGTTTTCTAAATTTGAGACCCTGTTCTGTTTTGGAATGGAGTTCCTGTGTAGCCAAGTTTACATTCCGTGTATTAGTGATATCTTATGATGTTTCTTTTTCTGTGTGACTTATTTCAGTTAGAATCATCGTACCTGAATCCACTCATTATGCTGCTACGGGCCTGATGACATAGATTTCATTGCTGAGTGATACTGCATTGTAAGTAAATACCACAAGTTCTTTATCCATTTTTCAGTTTCTGCGATGTTGAACTTGTACTGTAAACGAGGTTCTTGTAAACAGAGGCGTCCCAAACTTTGGGGTGGCTGTGTCTTTTTGATTTTAATTTCCCTAAGCTATAGGACCATAAGTGGAAGTGCCCTAGACTCTGTTGCTTTGTTTTTTAGATGTTTCAGGAAACACCATACACTTCTCCCGAGTGTCTGTTGGCAATTTACATCCCGCCCATCAGCATAACAAGGCTCCCAGTTCTCCATGGCCTGTCCTGCCTTTCTGGATTTTACACTTTTTTCAGATGGCCCTTTTGACCGGGGGGAAGTGAGACTTCATTGTAGTGCAGATTTCCTTTGCAAGTTTGCTTGGTTGGCCAAAAAGGGCGTATGCGTTTTTTCCTGAATATATTCAGGAAAAAACGCATACGCCCTTTTTGGCCAAGTGCATCATTGTGGACGTTCTGCCTCTTTTCCTATGCTTTCAATGCAATTCCAGTCTACCTCCTGAAATCGGTTTCCTGCAATTCTGCCCCGCTTTCAAGTCCTCTTGGCAGCCTTACTTCAGTCTATTTTTGGACGATATCTGTCATTTATAACTCTGCAGGTTTGTGAATTACAGTGCCCCTGAGCTCCTTTCTTCAACTCGCTTTCTTGTGAGCTGGCCGCAACACCGCAGGATGGCTTCAGGCCCTAATCTGGTTCCGGCACGGCACGCTGAGCCTTTGTTTATTTCCTCTTCCTGGTGGGAAATGAGAGTTAAATTTGCCCGTCCAGACACCTCCAGCTAGCCTCTCATTGCTTCTCCCTATTCCTGTTCATCTTCCGCAGAAATTGCAAAGTGGGCCAAACAGGAGGCAAAAGGGACTGACTCTCCAAGTCGGGAGAGTGTTAGTAAAGCATCTGGAATGTTGCACCCGAGTACCAGGGTACGAAAACTGAGACATATTTGAACACGTCTCCCGATCACATGGTTGATCATACTCTGGGTTCCACATGCATGTTTTAGCTGAAGGAAGAATACCTAAAACCTGGGTAGTTGAAACCCGTGGAATGGGTACCATGCAATATGACTTCACAGGGTCTTCATTTGCTCACCGAACCTCTCCAATCCTATCACTGCTGCGTTTATGCCCCTGTACACATGCTTGATTCTCTTTCGGAGACATAGCAATCCATAGGTTTGAAGATACTTACTAGTCAGGTACATTCTTAGGCGTTTAATATGCGGTGTTGAGTCCATTTCGTTGAGCAAGGAGTAGCTCTTGTCTATTCCATATTTGGCTTAAGGAACTTTATCTGTGCTCATTTCAATCTCTGGTTTTATGCAGCACCCCAACTCACCTTTACCCTTAAGCAAGCATAAGTTGGTTTTCTAAATTTGAGACCCTGTTCTGTTCTGAAATTCAGTTACTGTGTAGCCAAGTTTCCATTCCGTGTATTAGTGATATCTTATGATGTTTCTTTTTCTGTGTGACTTATTTAAGTTAGAATCATCATACCTGAATCCACTCATTATGCTGCTACGGGCCTGATGACATAGATTTCATTGCGGAGTGATTTTGCATTGTACGTAAGTACCACTAGTTCTTTATCCATTTTTCACTTTCTGCGATATTGAACTTGTACCGTAAACGAGGTTCTTGTAAACAGAGCCATCCCAAACTTTGGGGTGGCTGTGTCTTTTTGATTTTAATTTCCCTAAGCTATAGGACCATAAGTGGAAGTGCCCTAGGCTCTGTTGCTTTCTTTTTTAGATGTTTCAGGAAACACCATACACTTCTCCAGAGTGGCTGTTGGCAATTTACATCCCGCCCATCAGCATAAGAAGGCTCCCAGTTCTCCATGGCCTGTCGTGCCTTTATGGATTTTACACTTTTCTCAGATGGCCCTTTTGACCAGGTGGAAGTGAGACTTCATTGTAGTGCAGATTTCCTTTGCCAGGTTGCTTGGTTGGCCAAAAAGGGCGTATGCGTTTTTTCCTGAATATATTCAGGAAAAAACGCATACGCCCCTTTTGGCCAAGTGCATCATTGTCGAGTTTCTGACTCTCTTCATATGCTTTCAATGCAATTCCAGTCTACCTCCTCAAATCGGTTTCCTGCAATTCTGCCTTGCTTTCAATGCCTCTTCATAGCCTTACCTCAATATATTTTTTAAAAATAGTTGGCCTTTATAACTCTGCAGGTTTTTGAATTGCAGTGGCCCTTAGCTCCATTTTTTAGCTCTTATTTTTGTGGTCTTGCCCCATAACCACAGGATTACTTGAGCCCTATTTTTCTTCTGGGGCACCTTGCTGTGCCTTTGTTTAATTCTTCTTACTGATGTGATATTAGAGTGACATGTGCCCATTGAAACCGCTACAGCTAGTTTCTCACTGGTTCCCCCTATTCCCATTCATCCTCTGCACTAACTGCAGACTGTGCGATACCAGAACTTAAAGGCATTGACTTCATGTGGGGATGTTGTTAGTAAAGCGGCTGGAATGTCGATCCGGAGCCCCAGGAGTGGAAAAATGAGGTGCGTTTTAGAAACCTTTCCCGATCATATGGTATACCAGTCGCTGGGTTTCCCAAGCATGGTTTAGCTGTAGGAAGATTCCCTTCAACCTGGAGTGTTGGGACCCTTGGACTGAGTAGCATGAAGTATTGCATTAAACTTTCGGCAGTTGCTCACCAAAGCTCACCAATCCTGTCAGCCCCAAGTGTCCAGCCTTATGTCTTATCCAGCTGTGGGTTTATATGTGGTCAATCCAGGTTGCATCACAGCCCCTGAGCGAATTTTGTAAGAATTTTTCTCTCTTTCATTGTTTCAGCGTTTTGTTTTTAAAATTTATTTCTATAATGGGGTTTAGCTCCTTTTCACTCTTGTGTTTGTGCCACTCTGCACACACTTGATTCCCTTATGGAGATATATCAATACATGGGTTTTAAGATTCTTATTCCTCAGATATATTTCTCTGCAGTGTATAGGGTGTGTTGAGGCCTGTTCATTGAGCAAGGTGTAGATCTTGTCTAATACCTATTTGGTTTATTGAACGGTATCTGTGCTAATTTCAAACTCTGGTTTTATGCATCACCCCACCTCTCCTTTCCCCTTAAGCTGACATAAGTGTGTTTTCTAAATGTGAGACACTGTTCTGTTCTGTAATTCATTTCTTGTGCAGCCATATTTACCCTCCCTCTATAAGTGATATCTTATGATATGTTTCTTTTTCTGTTTGACTTATTTCAAGTAGTATTATCGGACCTAAATCCACTCTTTATCCTTCTACTAGCCTTATTACATTGATTTCATGGTGAAGAGATATTCCATTGTACATAAGTACCACATCTTCTTTATCCATTGTTCTCTTTCCTGGGATATTTAAGGTGTACTGAAGTTGAGGTTCTTGTAAACAGAGTAGCCCTAAACTGTGGTGTGCTTGTGTCTTGTTGATTTTTAGACTTCCCTAGATATACTCCCATGATTGGAAGTGTCCTATGCTCTGTAGCTCTGTTTTTTAGATGATTTAGGAACCACCATACACTTCTCCAGAGTGGCTCTCGGCAGTTCACACACTGCCCATCAGCGTATAAAGGCTCCCTGTTCTCCATGGCCTGTCCTGCATTTCTGGTTTTTACAATTTTTTAGGATGGCCCTTTTGACCGGTGGGAAGTGAGACTTCTTTGTTGTGCACATTTGCATTGCTTGCTTGCTTCGTTGCCCATAAAGTGCGTATGCGTTTTTTCCTGGATATAATCAGGAAAAACGCATATGCCCTTTTGGGCCAACTGCATCATTGTCGAAATTCTGCCGCTTTTCATGTGCATTAAAGACGAGTCCAATCGATCTCTTGAAATCTGTTTCTTGCAATTCTGTCTTGCATTCAGATCCTCTTCTTTGCCTTACCTCAACATATTTTTGGACGTTAGTTTTCATTTATAACTCTGCAGGTTTGTGAATTGCAGTGACCCTGAGCTCCATTTTTTAAGTTGCTCTTTTGTGAGCTGGCCTCAAACCCGCAGGATTGCTTCAGGCCCTATTTTGGCTCCGGCGAGGCAGGCTGAGCCTTTCTTTAATTCTTATTCTTAATGGGAAATTAGAGTGATATGTGCCCGTCCAAACCCCTACAACTCTTCTCTCATTGGTTCCCCCTCTTCCCGTTCATCCTCCTCACAATTTGCAAAATGTGTGAAACAGAAGTTTAAATGTGCTGATTCTCCAAGTGGGGAGATTCTAAGTAGCGTGGCTGGAATGGTGAACAGGAGCACCAGGAGAGGATAAATGAGGTGCATTTTAGACACATCTCCCGATCACATGGTGTACAGTCCTCTGGGTTTTCCATGCATGTTTTAGCTGTAGGAAGATCCCTTGAACCTGCAGATTTGGGACCCATTGAATGGGTACCAGGTAGTATTACTTTAAAGGGTGTGCATTTCCTCACCCAACCTCACATTTCTCTTAGCGCAAACAGTTTCCAGCCTTATGTCTCATCCTGCTGTGGGTCTAGATGTGTTCAATCCATGTTGCATCACCGTCCCTGAGGAAAAGTTGTAAGAGGTTTTCTCTGTCTCTCTGTCGTTTATTTTTTTCAATTTATTACTATATTGGTTACAGCTGATTTTCAAAGCTCTGTTTCTTGCTGCTGTACATCCACTTGATTCACGTACAGAGAGACATCAATAAATTCTTTTTCAGATTCTTACCAGTCGTATATATTCTTTTCCGGTGACTTGAGTGTGATGAGTGCAGTTCTTTTAGCTACCGTGTAGGTCTTGTTGATTATCAGTTTGGTATTTGGAATGGTATCTTTGCTAATTTCAACCTCCTGGATGATGCCTCACCCCTCCCCACCTTTCCCGTTTAGCAGCCTTATGCGTGTTTTCTACATATTTGACTATGTTTTTGTTTTGTAATTTATTTCATGTGTAGCCATTTTGGATTCCACCTTTAAGTGATATCTTATGATATGTGTCTTTTTCTTTTTGAATTCTGTCACTTAGAATGATCATACGTAACTCCTCCGGAGTTGTTACAACTGGCCATATTTCATTGATTTCCAGGCTGAATAATATTCCACTCTACCTAAGTACCACATCTCTATCCATTTTTTCCCTCCAGAGATATTTAAGTTATATCCTAGTCGAGGATCTTTTAAACAGAGAGGGGGTAAACATTGGGGTGCCTGTGTCCTCTCGATTTTTGTTTTTCCCAAGATATACGCCCATGAGTGCAAGTGCCCTATGCTCTGTAGCTCATTTTTTAGATGCTTTAGTAAACACAATACACTTCTCCAGAATGGCCGTTGGCAATATACATTTCCACTATAAGTCTCACAGGGCTCCCTCTTCTCGTTGCCCTGTCCTGCATTTCTGTTGTTTACGCTTTATGAGGATGGCTCTTCTGACCGATGCGAAGTGATATCTTTTGTAGTATTGACTTCCAGTGCCCACCTGTTTGGTTGGCTAAAAAAGTGTATGCCCTTTTCTTGAATATATACAGAAAAGAATGCATACACCCTTTTTGGCCAACTGCAATGTTGGCAATGTTCAGCTCCTTTTCTTGTGCTTAATGGCGAGTCCTTTCTACCTCCTCAAATCCCTTTCCTGCCATTCTCCCTTGCTTACAAGTCCTTTTCTCTGACTTTCCTCAAGACATTTTTCAGTGATGGATATTTTCAACTCTGCAGTTTTGTGAATTTTACTGCCCCTGAGTTCCATTGTTCAACTCGTGTTTATGGGAACTGGCCACAAAGCAGCGGGATTTCCTCAAGCCCTATACTGTTTCCATGGGCAACCCTAGCCTTTGGTCAATTCGTCTTCCTGATTGGAAATTAGAGTGACAAGTGCCTGTCTGAACACCTAGGACTTGTCTCTCATTGTTCCTCATCCTTCTGCTTCATCCTCTGGACAAATTCCAAACTGTACGCAACAGGATGTTGACAGTGCTGACATCTCCAAGTGGGGAGACTGTTAGTAAAGACGCTGGAGGGGTGAACCCGAGCACCAGGAGATGAGGAGATGAGATGCCTTTTCCAAACTCTTCCCGATCAGACGGTATACCATCCTCTGGGTGTGACAGACATGTTTTAGCAGTAGGAAGAGTCCCATTCATGTAAGGAGAACACCAGGGCTTTTTCAAAATCAGTGTCTCCCCGAAACCCAAACTGGGGAAGTTTTTAAGCTACGGCTACACATATGTTCATTAAGGGCCTTGGGAAGTAGGCAGAGTCCAAACTTTAGATGATTGAAGTCTTCAGGGTCAGAAGCACTCACCACCAGCTTCCCTTAGGCTACACTTTAACTGTCATTGATAGATGATGTCAATAAAAATATCTATTCTTTTTCAGATTATTTCCCCTTATAGGTTATTGCAAAATGTTGAGTGTAGTTCCCTGTGCTATACAGTAGTTCCTTGTTGATGATCTATTTTATACATAGCAGTGTGTATGTGTTAATCCCAAACTGTTAATTTATCCCTCCTCCCACCTTTCCCCTTTGGTAATAATAAATTATAAGATTTTATACTTCTCAGAAATGGGGGAGCTGAAAGAGAGGTATCATTTTCAATGGAAAAGCATTTAAAACAAGATTGAAGGTTTAACCAAGATTATTAGCTGTACATCCTTGGAAAGAAATCACTTCGTTTCTCTAATATTGACCTGACAAATAAGACAAACCTTTTCACTGAACTTGCTTATAAAAAGTGATGGAAATATCAAATGGAAGTGTTAAAAACATCTTATTTTACCCGAGCCTTATACACTGTTCTATGTTAACTACAGTTTGGCTCACACATCTGTTCATTGAGGTTACAATAGTCTCAATTTCTGTTACTGATCCTCCAGAGTGGACCCCAACAAGTGTCCCCCTGCCCAGTGTCATTGGGGCCAACAGATCGAGACTGAGTTTGGTTCACAAGCAAAGGAAACTTTATATTTTGATCAGAGAATGGAGAGGTGAGAGCATGCACTACCCCGTGGGCTGTGGGCTGGGCTGCTGTGTAGAGATCCTGTCAGAGTCAGTGGGAGGGAGGGAGGCGGCGGAGCTCTCGAGGGCCGGGTTGGCTGTAGCTCAGGCTCTATATCGTGGAGTCTGCACTGGGCCCCAGGAGCTGAGGTGTCGACCCAGCCATTCTGCACTAGGAAATCTGGTCTGAAGTGCCGGGTGTGGAACCTCTGCATGTGGGACCCTAGGAGCACGTGAAATTAGACAAAGCACAAAGGATAAAAAAGGTTAGACTTGACTTTATTGCCCAGATTCTATTTTTATCTCCCAGGGATTTTTAATGGGCTTTGCTGGGGACAAACCCCTCCTCTGCCTTTTGTCCCATTCCTCATTCTTGGAGTGCTGAGGGTGCAGACCCTTCTTCTGTAACTGCTGAGTGCTGAGTTGGGAGCCCTCATACCCTGGGGCGAGGGTCAGAGCTTCTCCCCAGCAGCCTCCCGGTGATGTTGATTGTCCCCAGGACCCCTGCCTCCCTGCTCGTCCACCTGAGCACCAGCATTGGAAGTGTTATAGATTCTAATGACCTTTAAGGGTCCAGGAAAGAGATGTGCAGAGACGCTGTGGGGGCCGGTTTCACCCCGCCCCACATTTGTTCGGCCACCTTAGGCTGACCGTCTCTGCCAGCCTAGATGATCTGACCAGTAGTCTGCGCTTTCTTCAATTAGGCCCCTGAATTAACGTACAAACAGCACCAGGTGTCAGAGCCCTGCCCGCTCAACTCCCAGACAGTCCAGGGTCAGTGGTGATCAAGGACCATGATGGCTACTGAGTCAACAGCCTTTTGAAGTAAACAGGAGTCCAGCCGGTCTTATTGGCCACCATCATCACGGTGTCTGTAGGCTTTTCTATGGTGACAGTGTGGTATACTGTTCCCCCGCCAAGATTATTAGCTCCCCTCTGGGTGCAGTAAGTCCTGCAAGCAGTAGTCTACTCTTTTGGGACACACTCTTGTTGTTTTATGAGAGAAACTCCAGGTCAAGTGATGTTCACACGAGTCGTCATGGTGCCCTGTTGCCCCCGGTTATCTCTCTGGATGTTGGAGTTGGAGGGCCTCCTCACTCGAGGTCGGTGTGCCCACGGAGCGAACCCTGCAACTTCAGGGCATGGTTGGTGGTTAGGATCACCACGTGGGGTCCTTTTCCCTTAGGAGGGAGGTGGCCTTTTGGGCTGCTGATTTCCAGGTTTTTAGATACCGCCAGTATCTTGGCCAGATGTGGCAGTGGGACAAGCCCCTTAGTGACCGTAGTTTATCCTACCTGGATGGCATTCTTGCATTGTTCCATTTCAAGTGGTCCCAGTTTTTGCACTAATTCTCCAATGGCGATTCACCTTTCACCGGGAATGTAAAGGTCAAAGGGTTTAGCTAAATTAGGGAGTTCCAGGGCAAGGGTCTGAATTGACTGCTCTTTCCATTCTTGAAAGGCCACTTCTGGATTCTATTCAAAAGGATCATCATCGTTTCCTTTCAGTGTTTCATATAGAGGCCCAGCTAGTAGACTGTAGTTAGGGATCCAGAAGCAGCAAACCCTGGCCTCCCCAGGAACCCCTAAGCTGTCTTCTAGTTTTAGAAAGGGGTAAGGCTGAAAATGGTTTCTTCCCTTTCCTGGGATGGGCTTCTCTGACCTTCTGTGAGAATGAAGCCCAGGCAGGTCACCGCAGTCTGTGATATTTGAGCTTTTTCTTGGACAACTTCTATCCTTTATTGGCTTGGTAGTTCAGAGGCCTCCTTAGTAGGGCTGGTGATCAGAATGTCGTCTGCATATTGAAGGAGGGTTTCCTTTTCCAGAGGTAGAACTTTTAGGTCTTTAGCTAAGCTTTCCCCAAAGATGGTGTGGGAATTTTTGCACCCTTGGGGCCAGACGGCCCGGAAGTATTGTTTTAGTTGTATGTTGAGTCCTGCCACTCACAAGCCAAAATTTCTTGTGACTCTGGGACTAATGGAATACAAAAGAAGGCATCATTGAAGACTAATACAGAATACCATGTCCTGGTGGTTGGTAGAATGACCAGCAGGGTGTAGGAATTAGGAGCAACTGGAGGTATATCCTCAGTGGCTTCACTGACTGTCCTGACATCCTTTACCAGGTCCCCAGCAGCCCATGGGGCTCTCGTGGTCAGACCAATCCCAGAATATGGAGCTCACCTGGGCAGGTACCCCACCCCCACCCCAGCCCACGGGGCTCTCGTGGTCAGGCCCCTCCCAGGATACAGAGCTACCCTTGCAGGTACCGTGGCAGGGCTGGGCACACAGGAACCGTGCACATAGCCCTCATTGCAGAGCACCCCCAGCTCACCTGTCGCTCAGAGCTGACACAGAGCACCTCAGAGCAGGACTTGAACTAACAAACAGCAGCTGCGACAGGTCTGTGACCCTGGGCATCACTCCGTGAGGCCTCCCTCCACCTGGTCTTCCAGAGACTTCCACTGCACCCGGGGCACCAGGCCTCTGTCTCCAACCACCACCCACCCCTCGTCTCCCTGACTCCTGGGTTCCTCTCATTAGGAGAGGGTTTTCTTGAAGTTGTGTCCCACTCATGGGCCAGATAAAATGATTAGAAAACAAGCCAAAGCTGCAGCCCCTTGTCTATCCTGACTCTCAGGAGCCCACACCTGTTCCTTGGACCTGGCCGGTTCAGCAAGTTCCATTTTCTGCAACTGTGAGCCCCTGAGGGGTGATGATTGGCTGACCTGGGCAGCCTTACCATGCCGGCCAGCCCTCCCCAGGTGTGCCTGGGTTGAGATCAATATAAATACCACTCCAGGCAGCAAGAGCCCCTGCAGCCGTGCCTGACGCCATTTTCTCTGCCCTGTCAGCAGTCTCGGGGCTGGGCTGGTGGGAGGGAGTGAGAGGCCACGGCTTTGTGGGTGGCCCAGTGTGAGTGGGGCTCTGCTGGACTTTCTGCAGCAGTTGCCAGGCTGCCACCTGCTAAAGAAGAGGGTGTATCACCCATAACTGCTGCTGGAATTTCTCCCTGGGCAGAGGTGAGGAAGGAAAAAAGCAGTGGGGGCAGGGACAGGACGGGTATCTCAGGCAGGGAAATGGAAATCTTCCAGAAGAGCACCCAGGGCCAGGACCATCCTGGCTGGCCTGCAGGCACCAAGTCGGCCGGCATGCTGTCACTCGTGTGGCTCTATGGCCCTTCCTCTAGGCTTTCAAGTCCTTGTATATATTCAGGTGTTTTACCTGGGACGGGTGGGAATAGTTCAGCAGCAACTGGCCTGGGGCTCAGCTCACGTTTACTCACAGATGCCTCGGCACGGTGCCCCAGCTTTGCAATGAGGACGCTTGTTGCGTGGGGGCTGCTGGCTGAATGGGAGACGATTCCCCACCACTGACCAACTTCAGAATTGTTTACAACTGGAGCAAGTGCCCTGATACGGTTTTCCTCTGTGTAACTGGTGGGTTCTGTGTTTTTTTTCTCTTTTTCGTTTTTGGTTCAAGGTAGATTTTATTCCTCTTTTTTGTATTTACAGATATAAGCATGGAAATAATTTATTCATATAAATACATGTATGTGCAGGGAATAATTGTTTTTTCTGTTTTATTTTTTAAATTTTATTTCTTTTTAATTTTGAATTTTATTTTATATTTTTATACAGCAGGTTCTTATTGGTTATCTATTTTATACATATAAATGTATACATGCCAATCCCAGTCTCTCAACTCCTCCCACCACCACCCCCCAACAGCTTTCCCCCCTTGTTGTCCATACGTTTGTTGTCTACATCTGTTGCTCTATTTATGCCTTGCAAAATGGTTAATCTGTACAGTTTTTCTAGGTTCCACATATATGCATGAATATACAAGATTTGTTTTTCTCTTTCTGACTTACTTCACTCTGTATGACAGTCTCTAGATCCATCGACGTCTCTACAAATGACCCAATTTCATTCCTTTTCATGGCTTAGTAATATTCCATTTTATATATGTACCACAGCTTTATGCATTCGTCTGTCTGTGGGCATTTAGGTTGCTTCCATTACCTCGATATTGTAAATAGTGATGCAATGAACATTGCGGTGAATGACTCTTTTTGATTTATGGTTTTGTCTGGGTATATGTCCAGTACTGGGATTGCTGTATCATATGGTAATTCTATTGTTAGTTTCTTAAGAAATTCCATATTGTTCTCCATAATGACTGTATCAATTTATATTCCCAACAATAGTGGGAGAGGGTTCCTTTTCTCCACACCCTTTCCAGCATTTTTTGTTTGTAGATTTTCAATGATGCCTATTCTACCAGGTGTGAGGTGATACCTCATTGTTGAATCCATTTCGTTGAGCAAGGGGTAGCTCTTGTCTATTCCATATTTGGCTTAAGGAACTTTATCTGTGCTCATTTCAATCTCTGGTTTTATGCAGCACCCCAACTCACCTTTACTCTTAAGCAAGCATAAGTTGGTTTTCTAAATTTGAGACCCTGTTCTATTCTGTAATTCAGTTCCTGTGTAGCCAAGTTTACATTCCGTGTATTACTGATATCTTATGATGTTTCTTTTTCTGTGTGACTTATTTCAGTTAGAATCATCATACCTGAATCCACTCATTGTGCTGCTAAGGGCCTGATGACATAGATTTCATTGCTGAGTGATATTGCTTTGTAAGTAAATACCACAACTTCTTTATCCATTTTTCACTTTCTGCGATGTTGAACTTGTACTGTAAACGAGGTTCTTGTAAACAGAGGCGTCCCAAACTTTGGGGTGGCTGTGTCTTTTTGATTTTAATTTCCCTAAGCTATAGGACCATAAGTGGCAGTGCCCTAGGCTCTGTTGCTTTGTTTTTAGATGTTTCAGGAAACACCATACACTTCTCCTGAGTGTCTGTTGGCAATTTACATCCCGCCCATCAGCATAACAAGGCTCCCAGTTCTCCATGGCCTGTCCTGCCTTTCTGGATTTTACACTTTTTTCAGATGGCCCTTTTGACCGGGGGGAAGTGAGACTTCATTGTAGTGCAGATTTCCTTTGCAAGCTTGCTTGGTTGGCCAAAAAGGGCGTATGCGTTTTTTCCTGAATATATTCAGGAAAAAACGCATACGCCCTTTTTGGCCAAGTGCATCATTGTGGACGTTCTGCCTCTTTTCCTATGCTTTCAATGCAATTCCAGTCTACCTCCTGAAATCGGTTTCCTGCAATTCTGCCCCGCTTTCAAGTCCTCTTGGCAGCCTTACTTCAGTCTATTTTTGGACGATAGCTGTCATTTATAACTCTGCAGTTTTGTGAATTACAGTGCCCCTGAGCTCCTTTCTTCAACTCGCTTTCTTGTGAGCTGGCCGCAACACCGCAGGATGGCTTCAGGCCCTAATCTGGTTGTGGCACGGCATGCTGAGCCTTTGATTAATTCCTCTTCCTGGTGGGAAATGAGAGTTAAATTTGCCCGTCCAGACACCTCCAGCTAGCCTCTCATTGGTTCTCACTATTCCTGTTCATCTTCCGCAGAAATTGCAAACTGGGCCAAACAGGAGGTTAAAGGGACTGACTCTCCAAGTCGGGAGAGTGTTAGTAAAGCGTCTGGAATGTTGCACCCCAGTACCAGGGTACGAAAACTGAGACATATTTGAACACGTCTCCCGATCACATGGTTGATCATACTCTAGGTTCCACATGCATGTTTTAGCTGAAGGAAGAATACCTTAAACCTGGGTAGTTGAAACCCGTGGAATGGGTACCATGCAATATGACTTCAAAGGGTCTTCATTTGCTCACCGAACCTATCCAATCCTATCACTGCTGCGTTTATGCCCCTGTACACATGCTTGATTCTCTTTCGGAGACATAGCAGTCAATAGGTTTTAAGATACTTACTAGTCAGGTACATTCTTAGGCGTTTAATATGCGCTGTTGAGTCCATTTCGTTGAGCAAGGAGTAGCTCTTGTCTATTCCATATTTGGCTTAAGGAACTTTATCTGTGCTCATTTCAATCTCTGGTTTTATGCAGCACCCCAACTCACCTTTCCCCTTAAGCAAGCATAAGTTGGTTTTCTAAATTTGAGATCCTGTTGTGTTTTGGAATGCAGTTCCTGTGTAGCCAAGTTTACATTCCGTGTATTAGTGATATCTTATGATGTTTCTTTTTCTGTGTGACTTATTTCAGTTAGAATCATCGTACCTGAATCCACTCATTATGCTGCTACGGGCCTGATGACATAGATTTCATTGCTGAGTGATACTGCATTGTACGTAAGTACCACATGTTGTTTATCCATTTTTCACTTTCTGTGATATTGAACTTGTACGGTAAACGAGGTTCTTGTAAACGGAGGCGTCCGAAACTTTGGGGTGGCTGTGTCTTTTTGATTTTAATTTCCCTAAGCTATAGGACCATAAGTGGAAGTGCCCTAGGTTCTGTTGCTTTGTTTTTTAGATGTTTCAGGAAACACCATACACTTCTCCCGAGTGGTTGTTGGCAATTTACATCCCGCCAATCAGCATAACAAGGCTCCCAGTTCTCCGTGGCCTGTCCTGCCTTTCTGGATTTTACACTTTTTTCTGATGGCCCTTTTCACCGGGGGGAAGTGAGACTTCATTGTAGTGCAGATTTCCTTTGCAAGCTTGCTTGGTTGGCCAAAAAGGGCGTATGCGTTTTTTCCTGAATATATTCAGGAAAAAACGCATACGCCCTTTTTGGCCAAGTGCATCATTGTGGACTTTCTGCCTCTTTTCCTATGCTTTCAATGCAATTCCAGTCTACCTCCTGAAATCGGTTTCCTGCAATTCTGCCCCGCTTTCAAGTTCTCTTGGCAGCCTTACTTCAGTCTATTTTTGGACGATAGCTGTCATTTATAACTCTGCAGGTTTGTGAATTACAGTGCCCCTGAGCTCCTTTCTTCAACTCGCTTTCTTTTGAGCTGGCCGCAACACCGCAGAATGGCTTCAGGCCCTAATCTGGTTCCGGTACGGCACACTGAGCCTTTGGTTATTTCCTCTTCCTGGTGGGAAATGAGAGTTAAATTTGCCCGTCCAGACACCTCCAGCTATCCTCTCATTGGTTCTCGCTATTCCTGTTCATCTTCCGCAGAAATTGCAAACTGTGCCAAACAGGAGGTTAAAGGCGCTGACTCTCCAAGTGGGGAGAGTGTTAGTAAAGCGTCTGGAATGTTGCACCCGAGTACCAGGGGAGAAAAACTGAGACATATTTGAACACGTCTCCCGTTCACACAGTTGATCATACTCTGGGTTCCACATGCATGTTTTAGCTGAAGGAAGAATACCTTAAACCTGCAGAGTTGAGACCCGTGGAATGGGTACCATGCAATATGACTTCAAAGGGTCTTCATTTGCTCACCGACCCCTCCAATCCTATCACTGCTGCGATTATGCCCCTGTACACACGCTTGATTCTTTTTTGGAGACATAGCAATCCATAGGTTTTAAGATACTTACTAGTCAGGTACATTCTTAGGCGTTTAATATGGGGTGTTGAGTCCATTTCGTTGAGCAAGGAGTAGCTCTTGTCTATTCGGTATTTGGCTTGAGGAACTTTATCTGTGCTCATTTCAATCTCTGGTTTTATGCAGCACCCCAACTCACCTTTCCCCTTAAGCAAGCATAAGTTGGTTTTCTAAATTTGAGTCCCTGTTCTGTTCTGTAATTCAGTTCCTGTGTAGCCAAGTTTACATTCCGTGTATTACTGATATCTTATGATGTTTCTTTTTCTCTGTTACTTATTTCAGTTAGAATCATCATACCTGAATCCACTCATTGTGCTGCTAAGAGCCTGATGACATAGATTTCATTGCTGAGTGATATTGCTTTGTAAGTAAATACCACAACTTCTTTATCCATTTTTCACTTTCTGCGATGTTGAACTTGTACTGTAAACGAGGTTCTTGTAAACAGAGGCGTCCCAAATTTTGGGGTGGCTGTGTCTTTTTGATTTTAATTTCCCTAAGCTATAGGACCATAAGTGGAAGTGCCCTAGGCTCTGTTGCTTTGTTTTTTCGATGTTTCAGGAAACACCATACACTTCTCCCGAGTGTCTGTTGGTAATTTACATCCCGCCCATCAGCATAACAAGGCTCCCAGTTCTCCATGGCCTGTCCTGCCTTTCTGGATTTTACACTTTTTTCAGATGGCCCTTTTGACCGGGGGGAAGTGAGACTTCATTGTAGTGCAGATTTCCTTTGCAAGTTTGCTTGGTTGGCCAAAAAGGGCGTATGCGTTTTTTCCTGAATATATTCAGGAAAAAACGCATACGCCCTTTTTGGCCAAGTGCATCATTGTGGACGTTCTGCCTCTTTTCCTATGCTTTCAATGCAATTCCAGTCTACCTCCTGAAATCGGTTTCCTACAATTCTGCCCCGCTTTCAAGTCCTCTTGGCAGCCTTACTTCAGTCTATTTTTGGACGATAGCTGTCATTTATAACTCTGCAGGTTTGTGAATTACAGTGCCCCTGAGCTCCTTTCTTCAACTCGCTTTCTTGTGAGCTGGCCGCAACACCGCAGGATGGCTTCAGGCCCTAATCTGGTTCCGGCACGGCACGCTGAGCCTTTGGTTAATTCCTCTTCCTGGTGGGAAATGAGAGTTAAATTTGCCCGTCCAGACACCTCCAGCTAGTCTCTCATTGGTTCTCGCTATTCCTGTTCATCTTCCGCAGAAATTGCAAACTGGGCCAAACAGGAGGTTAAAGGGACTGACTCTACTAGTCGGGAGAGTGTTAGTAAAGCGTCTGGAATGTTGCACCCGAGTACCAGGGTACGAAAACTGAGACATATTTGAACACGTCTCCTGATCACATGCTTGATCATACTCTAGGTTCCACATGCATGTTTTAGCTGAAGGAAGAATACCTTAAACCTGGGTAGTTGAAACCCGTGGAATGGGTACCATGCAATATGACTTCAAAGGGTCTTCCTTTGCTCACCGAACCTCTCCAATCCTATCACTGCTGCGTTTATGCCCCTGTACACATGCTTGATTCTCTTTCGGAGACATAGCAATCCATCGGTTTTAAGATACTTACTAGTCAGGTACATTCTTAGGCATTTAATATGCGGTGTTGAGTCCATTTCGTTGAGCAAGGAGTAGCTCTTGTCTATTCCATATTTGGCTTAAGGAACTTTATCTGTGCTCATTTCAATCTCTGGTTTTATGCAGCACCCCAACTCACCTTTCCCCTATGGAAGCATATGTTGGTTTTCTAAATTTGAGACCCTGTTCTGTTCTGTAATTCAGTTCCTGTGTAGCCAAGTTTACATTCCGTGTATTACTGATATCTTATGATGTTTCTTTTTCTGTGTGACTTATTTCAGTTAGAATCATCATACCTGAATCCACTCATTGTGCTGCTAAGGGCCTGATGACATAGATTTCATTGCTGAGTGATATTGCTTTGTAAGTAAATACCACAACTTCTTTATCCATTTTTCACTTTCTGCGATGTTGAACTTGTACTGTAAACGAGGTTCTTGTAAACAGAGCCGTTCCAAACTTTGGGGTGGCTGTGTCTTTTTGATTTTAATTTCCCTAATCTATAGGACCATATGTGGAAGAGCCCTAGGCTCTGTTGCTTTGTTTTTTCGATGTTTCAGGAAACACCATACACTTCTCCCGAGTGTCTGTTGGCAATTTACATCCCGCCCATCAGCATAACAAGGCTCCCAGTTCTCCATGGCCTGTCCTGCCTTTCTGGATTTTACACTTTTTTCAGATGGCCCTTTTGACCGGGGGGAAGTGAGACTTCATTGTAGTGCAGATTTCCTTTGCAAGTTTGCTTGGTTGGCCAAAAAGGGCGTATGCGTTTTTTCCTGAATATATTCAGGAAAAAACGCATACGCCCTTTTTGGCCAAGTGCATCATTGTGGACGTTCTGCCTCTTTTCCTATGCTTTCAATGCAATTCCAGTCTACCTCCTGAAATCGGTTTCCTACAATTCTGCCCCGCTTTCAAGTCCTCTTGGCAGCCTTACTTCAGTCTATTTTTGGACGATAGCTGTCATTTATAACTCTGCAGGTTTGTGAATTACAGTGCCCCTGAGCTCCTTTCTTCAACTCGCTTTCTTGTGAGCTGGCCGCAACACCGCAGGATGGCTTCAGGCCCTAATCTGGTTCCGGCACGGCATGCTGAGCCTTTGGTTAATTCCTCTTCCTGGTGGGAAATGAGAGTTAAATTTGCCCGTCCAGACACCTCCAGCTAGTCTCTCATTGGTTCTCGCTATTCCTGTTCATCTTCCGCAGAAATTGCAAACTGGGCCAAACAGGAGGTTAAAGGGACTGACTCTACTAGTCGGGAGAGTGTTAGTAAAGCGTCTGGAATGTTGCACCCGAGTACCAGGGTACGAAAACTGAGACATATTTGAACACGTCTCCTGATCACATGCTTGATCATACTCTAGGTTCCACATGCATGTTTTAGCTGAAGGAAGAATACCTTAAACCTGGGTAGTTGAAACCCGTGGAATGGGTACCATGCAATATGACTTCAAAGGGTCTTCCTTTGCTCACCGAACCTCTCCAATCCTATCACTGCTGCGTTTATGCCCCTGTACACATGCTTGATTCTCTTTCGGAGACATAGCAATCCATCGGTTTTAAGATACTTACTAGTCAGGTACATTCTTAGGCATTTAATATGCGGTGTTGAGTCCATTTCGTTGAGCAAGGAGTAGCTCTTGTCTATTCCATATTTGGCTTAAGGAACTTTATCTGTGCTCATTTCAATCTCTGGTTTTATGCAGCACCCCAACTCACCTTTCCTCTATGGAAGCATATGTTGGTTTTCTAAATTTGAAACCCTGTTCTGTTCTGTAATTCAGTTCCTGTGTAGCCAAGTTTACATTCCGTGTATTACTGATATCTTATGATGTTTCTTTTTCTGTGTGACTTATTTCAGTTAGAATCATCATACCTGAATCCACTCATTGTGCTGCTAAGGGCCTGATGACATAGATTTCATTGCTGAGTGATATTGCTTTGTAAGTAAATACCACAACTTCTTTATCCATTTTTCACTTTCTGCGATGTTGAACTTGTACTGTAAACGAGGTTCTTGTAAACAGAGCCGTTCCAAACTTTGGGGTGGCTGTGTCTTTTTGATTTTAATTTCCCTAATCTATAGGACCATATGTGGAAGAGCCCTAGGCTCTGTTGCTTTGTTTTTTAGATGTTTCAGGAAACACCATACACTTCTCCCGAGTGTCTGTTGGCAATTTACATCCTGCCCATCAGCATAACAAGGCTCCCAGTTCTCCATGGCCTGTCCTGCCTTTCTGGATTTTACACCTTTTTCAGATGGCCCTTTTGACCGGGGGGAAGTGAGACTTCATTGTAGTGCAGATTTCCTTTGCAAGTTTGCTTGGTTGGCCAAAAAGGGCGTATGCGTTTTTTCCTGAATATATTCAGGAAAAAACGCATACGCCCTTTTTGGCCAAGTGCATCATTGTGGACGTTCTGCCTCTTTTCCTATGCTTTCAATGCAATTCCAGTCTACCTCCTGAAATCGGTTTCCTACAATTCTGCCCCACTTTCAAGTCCTCTTGGCAGCCTTACTTCAGTCTATTTTTGGACGATAGCTGTCATTTATAACTCTGCAGGTTTGTGAATTACAGTGCCCCTGAGCTCCTTTCTTCAACTCGCTTTCTTGTGAGCTGGCCGCAACACCGCAGGATGGCTTCAGGCCCTAATCTGGTTCCGGCACGGCACACTGAGCCTTTGGTTAATTCCTCTTCCTGGTGGGAAATGAGAGTTAAATTTGCCCGTCCAGACACCTCCAGCTAGTCTCTCATTGGTTCTCGCTATTCCTGTTCATCTTCCGCAGAAATTGCAAACTGGGCCAAACAGGAGGTTAAAGGGACTGACTCTACTAGTCGGGAGAGTGTTAGTAAAGCGTCTGGAATGTTGCACCCGAGTACCAGGGTACGAAAACTGAGACATATTTGAACACGTCTCCTGATCACATGCTTGATCATACTCTAGGTTCCACATGCATGTTTTAGCTGAAGGAAGAATACCTTAAACCTGGGTAGTTGAAACCCGTGGAATGGGTACCATGCAATATGACTTCAAAGGGTCTTCCTTTGCTCACCGAACCTCTCCAATCCTATCACTGCTGCGTTTATGCCCCTGTACACATGCTTGATTCTCTTTCGGAGACATAGCAATCCATCGGTTTTAAGATACTTACTAGTCAGGTACATTCTTAGGCATTTAATATGCGGTGTTGAGTCCATTTCGTTGAGCAAGGAGTAGCTCTTGTCTATTCCATATTTGGCTTAAGGAACTTTATCTGTGCTCATTTCAATCTCTGGTTTTATGCAGCACCCCAACTCACCTTTCCCCTATGGAAGCATATGTTGGTTTTCTAAATTTGAGACCCTGTTCTGTTCTGTAATTCAGTTCCTGTGTAGCCAAGTTTACATTCCGTGTATTACTGATATCTTATGATGTTTCTTTTTCTGTGTGACTTATTTCAGTTAGAATCATCATACCTGAATCCACTCATTGTGCTGCTAAGGGCCTGATGACATAGATTTCATTGCTGAGTGATATTGCTTTGTACGTAAATACCACAACTTCTTTATCCATTTTTCACTTTCTGCGATGTTGAACTTGTACTGTAAACGAGGTTCTTGTAAACAGAGCCGTTCCAAACTTTGGGGTGGCTGTGTCTTTTTGATTTTAATTTCCCTAATCTATAGGACCATATGTGGAAGAGCCCTAGGCTCTGTTGCTTTGTTTTTTAGATGTTTCAGGAAACACCATACACTTCTCCCGAGTGTCTGTTGGCAATTTACATCCCGCCCATCAGCATAACAAGGCTCCCAGTTCTCCATGGCCTGTCCTGCCTTTCTGGATTTTACACTTTTTTCAGATGGCCCTTTTGACCCCGGGGAAGGGAGACTTCATTGTAGTGCAGATTTCCTTTGCAAGCTTGCTTGGTTGGCCAAAAAGGGCGTATGCGTTTTTTCCTGAATATATTCAGGAAAAAACGCATACGCCCTTTTTGGCCAAGTGCATCATTGTGGACGTTCTCCCTCTTTTCCTATGCTTTCAATGCAATTCCAGTCTACCTCCTGAAATCGGTTTCCTGCAATTCTGCCCCGCTTTGAAGTCCTCTTGGCAGCCTTACTTCAGTCTATTTTTGGACGATAGCTGTCATTTATAACTCTGCAGGTTTGTGAATTACAGGGCCCCTGAGCTCATTTCTTCAACTCGCTTTCTTGTGAGCTGGCCGCAACACCGCAGGATGTCTTCAGGCCCTAATGTGGTTCCAGCATGGCACGCTGAGCCTTTGGTTAATTCCTCTTCCTGGTGGGAAATGAGAGTTAAATTTGCCCGTCCAGACACCTCCAGCTAGTCTCTCATTGGTTCTCCCTATTCCTGTTCATCTTCCGCAGAAATTGCAAACTGGGCCAAACAGGAGGTTAAAGGCACTGACTCTCCAAGTGGGGAGAGTGTTAGTAAAGCGTCTGGAATGTTGCACCCGAGTACCAGGGGAGGAAAACTGAGACATATTTGAACACGTCTCCCGTTCACACGGTTGATCATACTCTGGGTTCCACATGCATGTTTTAGCTGAAGGAAGAATACCTTAAACCTGGGTAGTTGAAACCCGTGGAATGGGTACCATGCAATATGACTTCAAAGGGTCTTCATTTGCTCACCGAACCTCTCCAATCCTATCACTGCTGCGTTTATGCCCCTGTACACACGCTTGATTCTCTTTCGGAGACATAGCAATCCATAGGTTTTAAGATACTTACTAGTCAGGTACATTCTTAGGCGTTTAATATGGGGTGTTGAGTCCATTTCGTTGAGCAAGGAGTAGCTCTTGTCTATTCCATATTTGGCTTAAGGAACTTTATCTGTGCTCATTTCAATCTCTTGTTTTATGCAGCACCCCAACTCACCTTTACCCTTAAGCAAGCATAAGTTGGTTTTCTAAATTTGAGACCCTGTTCTGTTCTGTAATTCAGTTCCTGTGTAGCCAAGTTTACATTCCGTGTATTAGTGATATCTTATGATGTTTCTTTTTCTGTGTGACTTATTTCAGTTAGAATCATCATACCTGAATCCACTCATTGTGCTGCTAAGGGCCTGATGACATAGATTTCATTGCTGAGTGATATTGCTTTGTAAGTAAATACCACAACTTCTTTATCCATTTTTCACTTTCTGCGATGTTGAACTTGTACTGTAAACGAGGTTCTTGTAAACAGAGCCGTTCCAAACTTTGGGGTGGCTGTGTCTTTTTGATTTTAATTTCCCTAATCTATAGGACCATATGTGGAAGAGCCCTAGGCTCTGTTGCTTTGTTTTTTCGATATTTCAGGAAACACCAAACACTTCTCCCGAGTGTCTGTTGGCAATTTACATCCCGCCCATCAGCATAACAAGGCTCCCAGTTCTCCATGGCCTGTCCTGCCTTTCTGGATTTTACACTTTTTTCAGATGGCCCTTTTGACCCCGGGGAAGTGAGACTTCATTTTAGTGCAGATTTCGTTTGCAAGCTTGCTTGGTTGGCCAAAAAGGGCGTATGCGTTTTTTCCTGAATATATTCAGGAAAAAACGCATACGCCCTTTTTGGCCAAGTGCATCATTGTGGACGTTCTCCCTCTTTTCCTATGCTTTCAATGCAATTCCAGTCTACCTCCTGAAATCGGTTTCCTGCAATTCTGCCCCGCTTTCAAGTCCTCTTGGCAGCCTTACTTCAGTCTATTTTTGGACGATAGCTGTCATTTATAACTCTGCAGGTTTGTGAATTACAGAGCCCCTGAGCTCCCTTCTTCAACTCGCTTTCTTTTGAGCTGGCCGCAACACCGCAGGATGGCTTCAGGCCCTAATCTGGCTCCGGCACGGCACACTGAGCCTTTGGTTAATTCCTCTTCCTGGTGGGAAATGAGAGTTAAATTTGCCCGTCCAGACACCTCCAGCTAGTCTCTCATTGGTTCTCGCTATTCCTGTTCATCTTCCGCAGAAATTGCAAACTGGGCCAAACAGGAGGTTAAAGGGACTGACTCTACTAGTCGGGAGAGTGTTAGTAAAGCGTCTGGAATGTTGCACCCGAGTACCAGGGTACGAAAACTGAGACATATTTGAACACGTCTCCTGATCACATGCTTGATCATACTCTAGGTTCCACATGCATGTTTTAGCTGAAGGAAGAATACCTTAAACCTGGGTAGTTGAAACCCGTGGAATGGGTACCATGCAATATGACTTCAAAGGGTCTTCATTTGCTCACCGAACCTCTCCAATCCTATCACTGCTGCGTTTATGCCCCTGTACACATGCTTGATTCTCTTTCGGAGACATAGCAATCCATCGGTTTTAAGATACTTACTAGTCAGGTACATTCTTAGGCATTTAATATGCGGTGTTGAGTCCATTTCGTTGAGCAAGGAGTAGCTCTTGTCTATTCCATATTTGGCTTAAGGAACTTTATCTGTGCTCATTTCAATCTCTGGTTTTATGCAGCACCCCAACTCACCTTTCCCCTTAAGCAAGCATAAGTTGGTTTTCTAAAGTTGAGACCCTGTTCTGTTCTGTAATTCAGTTCCTGTGTAGCCAAGTTTACATTCCGTGTATTATTGATATCATATGATGTTTCTTTTTCTGTGTGACTTATTTCAGTTAGAATCATCATACCTGAATCCACTCATTGTGCTGCTAAGGGCCTGATGACATAGATTTCATTGCTGAGTGATATTGCTTTGTAAGTAAATACCACAACTTCTTTATCCATTTTTCACTTTCTGCGATGTTGAACTTGTACTGTAAGCGACTTTCTTGTAAACAGAGCCGTTCCAAACTTTGGGGTGGCTGTGTCTTTTTGATTTTAATTTCCCTAAGCTATAGGACCATAAGTGGAAGTGCCCTAGGCTCTGTTGCTTTGTTTTTTAGATGTTTCAGGAACACCATACACTTCTCCCGAGTGTCTGTTGGCAATTAACAGCCCGCCCATCAGCATAACAAGACTCCCAGTTCTCCATGGCCTGTGCTGCCTTTCTGTATTTTACACTTTTTTCAAATGGCCCTTTTGACCGGGGGGAAGTGAGACTTCATTGTAGTGCAGATTTCCTTTGCAAGCTTGCTTGGTTGGCCAAAAAGGGCGTATGCGTTTTTTCCTGAATATATTCAGGAATATATTCAGGAAAAAACGCATACGCCCTTTTTGGCCAAGTGCATCATTGTGGACGTTCTGCCTCTTTTCCTATGCTTGAAATGCAGTTCCAGTCTACCTCCTGAAATCGGTTTCCTGCAATTCTGCCCCGCTTTCAAGTCCTCTTGGCAGCCTTACTTCAGTCTATTTTTGGACGATAGCTGTCATTTTTAACTCTGCAGGTTTGTGAATTACAGTGCCCCTGAGCTCCTTTCTTCAACTCGCTTTCTTGTGACCTTGCCGAAACACTGCAGGATGGCTTAAGGCCCTAATCTGGTTCCGGCATGGCACGCTGAGCCTTTGGTTAATTCCTCTTCCTGGTGGGAAATGAGAGTTAAATTTGCCCGTCCAGACACCTCCAGCTAGTCTCTCATTGGTTCTCGCTATTCCTGTTCATCTTCCGCAGAAATTGCAAACTGGGCCAAACAGGATGTTAAAGGGACTGACTCTACAAGTCGGGAGAGTGTTAGTAAAGCGTCTGGAATGTTGCACCCGAGTACCAGGGTACGAAAACTGAGACATATTTGAACACGTCTCCTGATCACATGCTTGATCATACTCTAGGTTCCACATGCATGTTTTAGCTGAAGGAAGAATACCTTAAACCTGGGTAGTTGAAACCCGTGGAATGGCTACCATGCAATATGACTTCAAAGGGTCTTCCTTTGCTCACCGAACCTCTCCAATCCTATCACTGCTGCGTTTATGCCCCTGTACACATGCTTGATTCTCTTTCGGAGACATAGCAATCCATCGGTTTTAAGATACTTACTAGTCAGGTACATTCTTAGGCATTTAATACGCGGTGTTGAGTCCATTTCGTTGAGCAAGGAGTAGCTCTTGTCTATTCCATATTTGGCTTAAGGAACTTTATCTGTGCTCATTTCAATCTCTGGTTTTATGCAGCACCCCAACTCAACTTTCCCCTATGGAAGCATATGTTGGTTTTCTAAAGTTGAGACCCTGTTGTGTTTTGGAATTCAGTTCCTGTGTAGCCAAGTTTACATTCTGTGTATTAGTGATACCTTATGATGTTTCTTTTTCTGTGTGACTTATTTCAGTTAGAATCATCGTACCTGAATCCACTCATTGTGCTGCTACGGGCCTGATGACATAGATTTCATTGCTGAGTGATACTGCATTGTACGTAAGTACCACAAGTTCTTTATTCATTTTTCACTTTCTGTGATATTGAACTTGTATGGTAAATGAGGTTCTTGTAAACAGAGGCGTCCCAAACTTTGGGGTGGCTGTGTCTTTTTTATTTTAATTTCCCTCAGCTATAGGACCATAAGTGGAAGTGCCCTAGGCTCTGTTGCTTTGTTTTTTCGATGTTTCAGGAAACACCATACACTTCTCCGGAGTGTCTGTTGGCAATTTACATCCCACCCATCAGCATAACAAGGCTCCCAGTTCTCCATGGCCTGTCCTGCCTTTCTGGATTTTACACTTTTTTCAGATGGCCCTTTTGACCGGGGGGAAGTGAGACTTCATTGTAGTGCAGATTTCCTTTGCAAGCTTGCTTGGTTGGCCAAAAAGGGCGTATGCGTTTTTTCCTGAATATATTCAGGAAAAAACGCATACGCCCTTTTTGGCCAAGTGCATCATTGTGGACGTTCTGCCTCTTTTCCTATGCTTGAAATGCAATTCCAGTCTACCTCCTGAAATCGGTTTCCTGCAATTCTGCCCCGCTTTCAAGTCCTCTTGGCAGCCTTACTTCAGTATATTTTTGGACGATAGCTGTCATTTATAACTCTGCAGGTTTGTGAATTACAGTGCCCCTGAGCTCCTTTCTTCAACTCGCTTTCTTGTGACCTGCCGCAACACCGCAGGATGGCTTCAGGCCCTAATCTGGTTCCGGCACGGCACGCTGAGCCTTTGGTTATTTCCTCTTCCTGGTGGGAAATGAGAGTTAAATTTGCCCGTCCAGACACCTCCAGCTAGTCTCTCATTGGTTCTCCCTATTCCTGTACATCTTCCGCAGAAATTGCAAACTGGGCCAAACAGGAGGTTAAAGGCGCTGACTCTCCAAGTGGGGAGAGTGTTAGTAAAGCGTCTGGAATGTTGCACCCGAGTACCAGGGGAGGAAAACTGAGACATATTTGAACACGTCTCCCGTTCACACGGTTGATCATACTCTGGGTTCCACATGCATGTTTTAGCTGAAGGAAGAATACCTTAAACCTGCAGAGTTGAGACCCGTTGAATGGATACCATGCAATATGACTTCAAAGGGTCTTCATTTGCTCACCGAACCCCTCCAATCCTATCACTGCTGCGTTTATGCCCCTGTACACACGCTTGATTCTCTTTTGGAGACATAGCAATCCATAGGTTTTAAGATACTTACTAGTCAGGTACATTCTTAGGCGTTTAATATGGGGTGTTGAGTCCATTTCGTTGAGCAAGGAGTAGCTCTTGTCTATTCCATATTTGGCTTAAGGAACTTTATCTGTGCTCATTTCAATCTCTTGTTTTATGCAGCACCCCAACTCACCTTTACCCTTAAGCAAGCATAAGTTGGTTTTCTAAATTTGAGACCCTGTTCTGTTCTGTAATTCAGTTCCTGTGTAGCCAAGTTTATATTCCGTGTATTACTGATATCTTATGATGTTTCTTTTTCTGTGTGACTTATTTCAGTTAGAATCATCATACCTGAATCCACTCATTGTGCTGCTAAGGGCCTGATGACATAGATTTCATTGCTGAGTGATATTGCTTTGTAAGTAAATACCACAACTTCTTTATCCATTTTTCACTTTCTGCGATGTTGAACTTGTACTGTAAACGAGGTTCTTGTAAACAGAGCCGTTCCAAACTTTGGGGTGGCTGTGTCTTTTTGATTTTAATTTCCCTAATCTATAGGACCATATGTGGAAGAGCCCTAGGCTCTGTTGCTTTGTTTTTTCGATGTTTCAGGAAACACCATACACTTCTCCTGAGTGTCTGTTGGCAATTTACATCCCGCCCATCAGCATAACAAGGCTCCCAGTTCTCCATGGCCTGTCCTGCCTTTCTGGATTTTACACTTTTTTCAGATGGCCCTTTTGACTGGGGGGAAGTGAGACTTCATTGTAGTGCAGATATCCTTTGCAAGCTTGCTTGGTTGGCCAAAAAGGGCGTATGCGTTTTTGCCTGAATATATTCAGGAAAAAACGCATACGCCCTTTTTGGCCAAGTGCATCATTGTGGACGTTCTGCCTCTTTTCCTATGCTTGAAATGCAATTCCAGTCTACCTCCTGAAATCGGTTTCCTGCAATTCTGCCCTGCCTTCAAGTCCTCTTGTCAGCCTTACTTCAGTATATTTTTGGACGATAGCAGTCATTTATAACTCTGCAGGTTTGTGAATTACAGTGCCCCTGAGCTCCTTTCTTCAACTCGCTTTCTTGTGACCTGCCGCAACACCGAAGGATGGCTTCAGGCCCTAATCTGGTTCCGGCACGGCACGCTGAGCCTTTGGTTATTTCCTCCTCCTGGTGGGAAATGAGAGTTAAATTTGCCCGTCCAGACACCTCCAGCTAGCCTCTCATTGGTTCTAGCTATTCCTGTTCATCTTCCGCAGAAATTGCAAACTGGGCCAAACAGGAGGTTAAAGGCGCTGACTCTCCAAGTGGGGAGAGTGTTAGTAAAGCGTCTGGAATGTTGCACCCGAGTACCAGGGGAGAAAAATTGAGACATATTTGAACATGTCTCCCGTTCACATGGTTGATCATACTCTGGGTTCCACATGCATGTTTTAGCTGAAGGAAGAATACCTTAAACCGGCAGAGTTGAGACCTGTGGAATGGGTACCATGAAATATGAATTCAAAGGGTCTTCATTTGCTCACCGAACCTCTCCAATCCTATCACTGCTGCATTTATGCCCCTGTACACATGCTTGATTCTCTTTTGGAGACATAGCAATCCATAGGTTTTAAGATACTTATTAGTCAGGTACATTTTTAGGCGTTTAATATGGTGTGTTGAGTCCATTTCGTTGAGCAAGGAGTAGCTCTTGTCTATTCCATATTTGGCTTAAGGAACTTTATCTGTGCTCATTTCAATCTCTGGTTTTATGCAGCACCCCAACTCACCTTTCCCCTATGGAAGCATAAGTTGGTTTTCTAAATTTGAGACCCTGTTCTGTTTTGGAATTCAGTTCCTGTGTAGCCAAGTTTACATTCTGTGTATTAGTGATACCTTATGATGTTTCTTTTTCTGTGTGACTTATTTCAGTTAGAATCATCGTACCTGAATCCACTCATTATGCTGCTACGGGCCTTATGACATAGATTTCATTGCTGAGTGATACTGCATTGTACGTAAGTACCACAAGTTCTTTATCCATTTTTCACTTTCTGTGATATTGAACTTGTACGGTAAATGAGGTTCTTGTAAACAGAGGCATCCCAAACGTTGGGGTGGCTGTGTCTTTTTGATTTTAATTTCCCTAAGCTATACGACCATAAGTGGAAGTGCCCTAGGCTCTGTTGCTTTGTTTTTTCGATGTTTCAGGAAACACCATACACTTCTCCCGAGTGTCTGTTGGCAATTTACATCCCGCCCATCAGCATAACAAGGCTCCCAGTTCTCCATGGCCTGTCCTGCCTTTCTGGATTTTACACTTTTTTCAGATGGCCCTTTTGACCGGGGGGAAGTCAGACTTCATTGTAGTGCAGATTTCCTTTGCAAGCTTGCTTGGTTGGCCAAAAAGGGCGTATGCGTTTTTTCCTGAATATATTCAGGAAAAAACGCATACGCCCTTTTTGGCCAAGTGCATCATTGTGGACGTTCTCCCTCTTTTCCTATGCTTTCAATGCAATTCCAGTCTACCTCCTGACATCGGTTTCCTGCAATTCTGCCCCGCTTTGAAGTCCTCTTGGCAGCCTTACTTCAGTCTATTTTTGGACGATAGCTGTCACTTATAACTCTGCAGGTTTGTGAATTACAGTGCCCCTGAGCTCCCTTCTTCAACTCGCTTTCTTTTGAGCTGGCCGCAACACCGCAGGATGGCTTCAGGCCCTAATCTGGCTCCGGCACGGCACGCTGAGCCTTTGGTTAATTCCTCTTCCTGGTGGGAAATGAGAGTTAAATTTGCCCGTCCAGACACCTCCAGCTAGTCTCTCATTGGTTCTCCCTATTCCTGTTCATCTTCCGCAGAAATTGCAAACTGGGCCAAACAGGAGGTTAAAGGCGCTGACTCTCCAAGTGGGAGAGTGTTAGTAAAGCGTCTGGAATGTTGCACCCGAGTACCAAGGGAGGAAAACTGAGACATATTTGAACACGTCTCCCGATCACATGGTTGATCATACTCTAGGTTCCACATGCATGTTTTAGCTGAAGGAAGAATACCTTAAACCTGCAGAGTTGAGACCTGTGGAATGGGTACCATGAAATATGAATTCAAAGGGTCTTCATTTGCTCACTGAACCTCTCCAATCCTATCACTGCTGCATTTATGCCCCTGTACACACGGTTGATTCTCTTTTGGAGACATAGCAATCCATAGGTTTTAAGATACTTATTAGTCAGGTACATTCTTAGGCGTTTAATATGGGGTGTTGAGTCCATTTCGTTGAGCAAGGAGTAGCACTTGTCTATTCCATATTTGGCTTAAGGAACTTTATCTGTGCTCATTTCAATCTCTGGTTTTATGCAGCACCCCAACTCACCTTTCCCCTAAGGAAGCATAAGTTGGTTTTCTAAATTTGAGACCCTGTTCTGTTTTGGAATTCAGTTCCTGTGTAGCCAAGTTTACATTCTGTGTATTAGTGATATCTTATGATGTTTCTTTTTCTGTGTGACTTATTTCAGTTAGAATCATCGTACCTGAATCCACTCATTATGCTGCTACGGGCCTTATGACATAGATTTCATTGCTGAGTGATACTGCATTGTACGTAAGTACCACAAGTTCTTTATCCATTTTTCACTTTCTGTGATATTGAACTTGTACGGTAAATGAGGTTCTTGTAAACAGAGGCATCCCAAACTTTGGGGTGGCTGTGTCTTTTTGATTTTAATTTCCCTAAGCTATACGACCATAAGTGGAAGTGCCCTAGGCTCTGTTGCTTTGTTTTTTCGATGTTTCAGGAAACACCATACACTTCTCCCGAGTGTCTGTTGGCAATTTACATCCCGCCCATCAGCATAACAAGGCTCCCAGTTCTCCATGGCCTGTCCTGCCTTTCTGGATTTTACACTTTTTTCAGATGGCCCTTTTGACCGGGGGGAAGTCAGACTTCATTGTAGTGCAGATTTCCTTTGCAAGCTTGCTTGGTTGGCCAAAAAGGGCGTATGCGTTTTTTCCTGAATATATTCAGGAAAAAACGCATACGCCCTTTTTGGCCAAGTGCATCATTGTGGACGTTCTCCCTCTTTTCCTATGCTTTCAATGCAATTCCAGTCTACCTCCTGACATCGGTTTCCTGCAATTCTGCCCCGCTTTGAAGTCCTCTTGGCAGCCTTACTTCAGTCTATTTTTGGACGATAGCTGTCACTTATAACTCTGCAGGTTTGTGAATTACAGTGCCCCTGAGCTCCCTTCTTCAACTCGCTTTCTTTTGAGCTGGCCGCAACACCGCAGGATGGCTTCAGGCCCTAATCTGGCTCCGGCACGGCACGCTGAGCCTTTGGTTAATTCCTCTTCCTGGTGGGAAATGAGAGTTAAATTTGCCCGTCCAGACACCTCCAGCTAGTCTCTCATTGGTTCTCCCTATTCCTGTTCATCTTCCGCAGAAATTGCAAACTGGGCCAAACAGGAGGTTAAAGGCGCTGACTCTCCAAGTGGGAGAGTGTTAGTAAAGCGTCTGGAATGTTGCACCCGAGTACCAAGGGAGGAAAACTGAGACATATTTGAACACGTCTCCCGATCACATGGTTGATCATACTCTAGGTTCCACATGCATGTTTTAGCTGAAGGAAGAATACCTTAAACCTGCAGAGTTGAGACCTGTGGAATGGGTACCATGAAATATGAATTCAAAGGGTCTTCATTTGCTCACTGAACCTCTCCAATCCTATCACTGCTGCATTTATGCCCCTGTACACACGGTTGATTCTCTTTTGGAGACATAGCAATCCATAGGTTTTAAGATACTTATTAGTCAGGTACATTCTTAGGCGTTTAATATGGGGTGTTGAGTCCATTTCGTTGAGCAAGGAGTAGCACTTGTCTATTCCATATTTGGCTTAAGGAACTTTATCTGTGCTCATTTCAATCTCTGGTTTTATGCAGCACCCCAACTCACCTTTCCCCTAAGGAAGCATAAGTTGGTTTTCTAAATTTGAGACCCTGTTCTGTTTTGGAATTCAGTTCCTGTGTAGCCAAGTTTACATTCTGTGTATTAGTGATATCTTATGATGTTTCTTTTTCTGTGTGACTTATTTCAGTTAGAATCATCGTACCTGAATCCACTCATTATGCTGCTATGGGCCTGATGACATAGATTTCATTGCTGAGTGATACTGCATTGTACGTAAGTACCACAAGTTCTTTATCCATTTTTCACTTTCTGTGATATTGAACTTGTACGGTAAATGAGGTTCTTGTAAACAGAGGCGTCCCAAACTTTGGGATGGCTGTGTCTTTTTGATTTTAATTTCCCTAAGCTATAGGACCATAAGTGGAAGTGCCCTAGGCTCTGTTGCTTTGTTTTTTAGATGTTTCAGGAAACACCATACACTTCTCCCGAGTGTCTGTTGGCAATTTACATCCCGCCCATCAGCATAACAAGGCTCCCAGTTCTCCATGGCCTGTCCTGCCTTTCTGGATTTTACACTTTTTTCAGATGGCCCTTTTGACTGGGGGGAAGTGAGACTTCATTGTAGTGCAGATTTCCTTTGCAAGCTTGCTTGGTTGGCCAAAAAGGGCGTATGCGTTTTTTCCTGAATATATTCAGGAAAAAACGCATACGCCCTTTTTGGCCAAGTGCATCATTGTGGACGTTCTGCCTCTTTTCCTATGCTTTCAATGCAATTCCAGTCTACCTCCTGAAATCGGTTTCCTGCAATTCTGCCCTGCCTTCAAGTCCTCTTGGCAGCCTTACTTCAGTATATTTTTGGACGATAGCAGTCATTTATAACTCTGCAGGTTTGTGAATTACAGTGCCCCTGAGCTCCTTTCTTCAACTCGCTTTCTTTTGAGCAGGCCGCAACACCGCAGTATGGCTTCAGGCCCTAATCTGGTTCCGGCACGGCACGCTGAGCCTTTGGTTATTTCCTCATCCTGGTGGGAAATGAGAGTTAAATTTGCCCGTCCAGACACCTCCAGCTAGTCTCTCATTGGTTCTCGCTATTCCTGTTCATCTTCCGCAGAAATTGCAAACTGGGCCAAACAGGAGGTTAAAGGCGCTGACAATCCAAGTGGGGAGAGTGTTAGTAAAGCGTCTGGAATGTTGCACCCGAGTACCAGGGGAGAAAAATTGAGACATATTTGAACACGTCTCCCGTTCACACGGTTGATCATACTCTGGGTTCCACATGCATGTTTTAGCTGAAGGAAGAATACCTTAAACCGGCAGAGTTGAGACCCGTGGAATGGGAACCATGCAATACGACTTCAAAGGGTCTTCATATGCTCACCGAACCTCTCCAATCCTATCACCGCTGCGTTTATGCCCCTGTACACATGCTTGATTCTCTTTTGGAGACATAGCAATCCATAGGTTTTAAGATACTTATTAGTCCGGTACATTCTTAGGCGTTTAATATGGGGTGTTGAGTCCATTTCGTTGAGCAAGGAGTAGCACTTGTCTATTCCATATTTGGCTTAAGGAACTTTATCTGTGCTCATTTCAATCTCTGGTTTTATGCAGCACCCCAACTCACCTTTCCCCTTAAGCAAGCATAAGTTGGTTTTCTGAATTTGAGACCCTGTGCTGTTTTGGAATTCAGTTCCTGTGTAGCCAAGTTTACATTCCGTGTATTACTGATATCTTATGATGTTTCTTTTTCTGTGTGACTTATTTCAGTTAGAATCATCGTACCTGAATCCACTCATTATGCTGCTACGGGCCTGATGACATAGATTTCATTGCTGAGTGATACTGCATTGTACGTAAGTACCACAAGTTCTTTATCCATTTTTCACTTTCTGTGATATTGAACTTGTACGGTAAATGAGGTTCTTGTAAACAGAGGCGTCCCAAACTTTGGGGTGGCTGTGTCTTTTTGATTTTAATTTCCCTAAGCTATAGGACCATAAGTGGAAGTGCCCTAGGCTCTGTTGCTTTGTTTTTTAGATGTTTCAGGAAACACCATACACTTCTCCCTAGTGTCTGTTGGCAATTTACATCCCGCCCATCAGCATAACAAGGCTCCCAGTTCTCCATGGCCTGTCCTGCCTTTCTGGATTTTACACTTTTTTCAGATGGCCCTTTTGACCGGGGGGAACTGAGACTTCATTGTAGTGCAGATTTCCTTTGCAAGCTTGCTTGGTTGGCCAAAAAGGGCGTATGCGTTTTTTCCTGAATATATTCAGGAAAAAACGCATATGCCCTTTTTGGCCAAGTGCATCATTGTGGACGTTCTGCCTCTTTTCCTATGCTTGAAATGCAATTCCAGTCTACCTCCTGAAATCGGTTTCCTGCAATTCTGCCCCGCTTTCAAGTCCTCTTGGCAGCCTCACTTCAGTATATTTTTGGACGATAGCTGCCATTTATAACTCTGCAGGTTTGTGAATTACAGTGCCCCTGAGCTCCTTTCTTCAACTCGCTTTCTTTTGAGCTGGCCGCAACACCGCATGATGGCTTCAGGCCCTAATCTGGTTCCGGCACGGCACGCTGAGCCTTTGGTTATTTCCTCATCCTGGTGGGAAATGAGAGTTAAATTTGCCCGTCCAGACACCTCCAGCTAGTCTCTCATTGGTTCTCGCTATTCCTGTTCATCTTCCGCAGAAATTGCAAACTGGGCCAAACAGGAGGTTAAAGGCTCTGACAATCCAAGTGGGGAGAGTGTTAGTAAAGCGTCTGGAATGTTGCACCCGAGTACCAGGGGAGAAAAATTGAGACATATTTGAACACGTCTCCCGTTCACACGGTTGATCATACTCTGGGTTCCACATGCATGTTTTAGCTGAAGGAAGAATACCTTAAACCGGCAGAGTTGAGACCCGTGGAATGGGTACCATGCAATACGACTTCAAAGGGTCTTCATATGCTCACCGAACCTCTCCAATCCTATCACCGCTGCGTTTATGCCCCTGTACACATGCTTGATTCTCTTTTGGAGACATAGCAATCCATAGGTTTTAAGATACTTATTAGTCCGGTACATTTTTAGGCGTTTAATATGGTGTGTTGAGTCCATTTCGTTGAGCAAGGAGTAGCTCTTGTCTATTCCATATTTGGCTTAAGGAACTTTATCTGTGCTCATTTCAATCTCTGGTTTTATGCAGCACCCCAACTCACCTTTCCCCTATGGAAGCATAAGTTCGTTTTCTAAATTTGAGACCCTGTTCTGTTTTGGAATTCAGTTCCTGTGTAGCCAAGTTTACATTCTGTGTATTAGTGATACCTTATGATGTTTCTTTTTCTGTGTGACTTATTTCAGTTAGAATCATCGTACCTGAATCCACTCATTATGCTGCTACGGGCCTGATGACATAGATTTCATTGCTGAGTGATACTGCATTGTACGTAAGTACCACAAGTTCTTTATCCATTTTTCACTTTTTGTGATATTGAACTTGTACGGTAAATGAGGTTCTTGTAAACAGAGGCGTCCCAAACTTTGGGGTGGCTGTGTCTTTTTTATTTTAATTTCCCTAAGCTATAGGACCATAAGTGGAAGTGCCCTAGGCTCTGTTGCTTTGTTTTTTAGATGTTTCAGGAAACACCATACACTTCTCCCTAGTGTCTGTTGGCAATTTACATCCCGCCCATCAGCATAACAAGGCTCCCAGTTCTCCATGGCCTGTCCTGCCTTTCTGGATTTTACACTTTTTTCAGATGGCCCTTTTGACCGGGGGGAAGTGAGACTTCATTGTAGTGCAGATTTCCTTTGCAAGCTTGCTTGGTTGGCCAAAAAGGGCGTATGCGTTTTTTCCTGAATATATTCAGGAAAAAACGCATAGGCCCTTTTTGGCCAAGTGCATCATTGTGGACGTTCTGCCTCTTTTCCTATGCTTTACATGCAATTCCAGTCTACCTCCTGAAATCGGTTTCCTGCAATTCTGCCCCGCTTTCAAGTCCTCTTGGCAGCCTTACTTCAGTATATTTTTGGACGATAGCTGTCATTTATAACTCTGCAGGTTTGTGAATTACAGTGCCCCTGAGCTCCTTTCTTCAACTCGCTTTCTTTTGAGCTGGCCGCAACACCGCATGATGGCTTCAGGCCCTAATCTGGTTCTGGCACGGCACGCTGAGCCTTTGGTTAATTCCTCTTCCTGGTGGGAAATGAGAGTTAAATTTGCCTGTCCAGACACCTCCAGCTAGTCTCTCATTGGTTCTCACTATTCCTGTTCATCTTCCGCAGAAATTGCAAACTGGGCCAAACAGGAGGTTAAAGGCGCTGACTCTCCAAGTGGGGAGAGTGTTAGTAAAGCGTCTGGAATGTTGCACCCGAGTACCAAGGGAGGAAAACTGAGACATATTTGAACACGTCTCCCGATCACATGGTTGATCATACTCTAGGTTCCACATGCATGTTTTAGCTGAAGGAAGAATACCTTAAACCTGCAGAGTTGAGACCTGTGGAATGGGTACCATGAAATATGAATTCAAAGGGTCTTCATTTGCTCACCGAACCTCTCCAATTCTATCACTGCTGCATTTATGCCCCTGTACACACGGTTGATTCTCTTTTGGAGACATAGCAATCCATAGGTTTTAAGATATTTATTAGTCAGGTACATTCTTAGGCGTTTAATATGGGGTGTTGAGTCCATTTCGTTGAGCAAGGAGTAGCACTTGTCTATTCCATATTTGGCTTAAGGAACTTTATCTGTGCTCATTTCAATCTCTGGTTTTATGCAGCACCCCAACTCACCTTTCCCCTAAGGAAGCATAAGTTGGTTTTCTAAATTTGAGACCCTGTTCTGTTTTGGAATTCAGTTCCTGTGTAACCAAGTTTACATTCTGTGTATTAGTGATATCTTATGATGTTTCTTTTTCTGTGTGACTTATTTCAGTTAGAATCATCGTACCTGAATCCACTCATTATGCTGCTATGGGCCTGATGACATAGATTTCATTGCTGAGTGATACTGCATTTTACGTAAGTACCACAAGTTCTTTATCCATTTTTCACTTTCTGTGATATTGAACTTGTACGGTAAATGAGGTTCTTGTAAACAGAGGCGTCCCAAACTTTGGGGTGGCTGTGTCTTTTTGATTTTAATTTCCCTAAGCTATAGGACCATAAGTGGAAGTGCCCTAGGCTCTGTTGCTTTGTTTTTTCGATGTTTCAGGAAACACCATACACTTCTCCCGAGTGTCTGTTGGCAATTTACATCCCGCCCATCAGCATAACAAGGCTCCCAGTTCTCCATGGCCTGTCCTGCCTTTCTGGATTTTACACTTTTTTCAGATGGCCCTTTTGACCGGGGGGAAGTGAGACTTCATTGTAGTGCAGATTTCCTTTGCAAGCTTGCTTGGTTGGCCAAAAAGGGCGTATGCGTTTTTTCCTGAATATATTCAGGAAAAAACGCATACGCCCTTTTTGGCCAAGTGCATCATTGTGGACGTTCTGCCTCTTTCCTATGCTTTCAATGCAATTCCAGTCTACCTCCTGAAATCGGTTTCCTGCAATTCTGCCCCGCTTTCAAGTCCTCTTGGCAGCCTTACTTCAGTATATTTTTGGACGATAGCTGTCATTTATAACTCTGCAGGTTTGTGAATTACAGTGCCCCTGAGCTCCTTTCTTCAACTCGCTTTCTTGTGAGCTGGCCGCAACACCGTAGGATGGCTTCAGGCCCTAATCTGGTTCCGGCACGGCACGCTGAGCCTTTGGTTAATTCCTCTTCCTGGTGGGAAATGAGAGTTAAATTTGCCCGTCCAGACACCTCCAGCTAGTCTCTCATTGGTTCTCGCTATTCCTGTTCATCTTCCGCAGAAATTGCACACTGGGCCAAACAGGAGGTTAAAGGTGCTGACTCTCCAAGTGGGGAGAGTGTTAATAAAGCGTCTGGAATGTTGCACCCGAGTACCAGGGGAGGAAAACTGAGACATATTTGAACACGTCTCCCGTTCACACGGTTGATCATACTCTGGGTTCCCCATGCATGTTTTAGCTTAAGGAAGAATACCTTAAACCTGGAGAGTTGAGACCCGTGGAATGGGTACCATGCAATATGACTTCAAAGGGTCTTCATTTGCTCACCGAACCTCTCCAATCCTATCACTGCTGCGTTAATGCCCCTGTACACACGCTTGATTCTCTTTTGGAGACATAGCAATCCATAGGTTTTAAGATACTTACTAGTCAGGTACATTCTTAGGCGTTTAATATGGGGTGTTGAGTCCATTTCGTTGAGCAAGGAGTAGCTCTTGTCTATTCCATATTTGGCTTAAGGAACTTTATCTGTGCTCATATCAATCTCTGGTTTTATGCAGCTTCCCAACTCACCTTTCCCCTTAAGCAAGCATAAGTTGGTTTTCTAAATTTGAGACCCTGTTCTGTTTTGGAATTCAGTTCCTGTGTAGCCAAGTTTACATTCCGTGTATTAGTGATATCTTATGATGCTTCTTTTTCTGTGTGACTTATTTCAGTTAGAATCATCATACCTGAATCCACTCATTATGCTGCTACGGGCCTGATGACATAGATTTCATTGCTGAGTGATACTGCATTGTACGTAAGTACCACAAGTTCTTTATCCATTTTTCACTTTCTGTGATATTGAACTTGTATGGTAAACGAGGTTCTTGTAAACAGAGGCGTCCCAAACTTGGGGTGGCTGTGTCTTTTTGATTTTAATTTCCCTAAGCTATAGGACCATAAGTGGAAGTGCCCTAGGCTCTGTTGCTTTGTTTTTTAGATGTTTTAGGAAACACCGTACACTTCTCCGGAGTGTCTGTTGGCAATTTACATCCCGCCCATCAGCATAACAAGGCTCCCAGTTCTCCATGGCCTGTCTTGCCTTTCTGGATTTTACACTTTTTTCAGATGGCCCTTTTGACCGGGGGGAAGTGAGACTTCATTGTAGTGCAGATTTCCTTTGCAAGCTTGCTTGGTTGGCCAAAAAGTGCGTATGCGTTTTTTTTCCTGAATATATTCAGGAAAAAACGCATACGCCCTTTTTGGCCAAGTGCATCATTGTGGACGTTCTGCCTCTTTTCCTATGCTTGAAATGCAATTCCAGTCTACCTCCTGAAATCGGTTTCCTACAATTTTGCCCTGCTTTCAAGTCCTCTTGGCAGCCTTACTTCAGTATATTTTTGGACGATAGCTGTCATTTATAACTCTGCAGGTTTGTGAATTACAGTGCCCCTGAGCTCCTTTCTTCAACTCGCTTTCTTTTGAGCTGGCCGCAACACTGCAGGATGGCTTCAGGCCCTAATCTGGTTCTGGCACGGCACGCTGAGCCTTTGGTTAATTCCTCTTCATGGTGGGAAATGAGAGTTAATTTGCCCGTCCAGACACCTCCAGCTAGTCTCTCATTGGTTCTCGCTATTCCTGTTCATCTTCCGCAGAAATTGCAAACTGGGCCAAACAGGAGGTTAAAGGGACTGACTCTCCAAGTGGGGAGAGTGTTAGTAAAGCGTCTGGAATGTTGCACCCGAGTACCAGGGGAGGAAAACTGAGACATATTTGAACACGTCTCCCGATCACATGGTTGATCATACTCTAGGTTCCACATGCATGTTTTAGCTGAAGGAAGAATACCTTAAACCTGGAGAGTTGAGACCCGTGGAATGGGTACCATGCAATATGACTTCAAAGGGTCTTCATTTGCTCACCGAACCTCTCCAATCCTATCACTGCTGCGTTTATGCCCCTGTACACATGTTTGATTCTCTTTCGGAGACATAGCAATCCATAGGTTTTAAGATACTTACTAGTCAGGTACATTCTTAGGCGTTTAATATGCGGTGTTGAGTCCATTTCGTTGAGCAAGGAGTAGCTCTTGTCTATTCCATATTTGGCTTAAGGAACTTTATCTGTGCTCATTTCAATCTCCGGTTTTATGCAGCACCCCAACTCACCTTTCCCCTTAAGCAAGCATAAGTTGGTTTTCTAAATTTGAGACCCTGTTCTGTTCTGTAATTCAGTTCCTGTGTAGCCAAGTTTACATTCCGTGTATTACTGATATCTTATGATGTTTCTTTCTCTGTGTGACTTATTTCAGTTAGAATCATCATTCGTGAATCCACTCATTGTGCTGCTAAGGGCCTGATGACATAGATTTCATTGCTGAGTGATATTGCTTTGTAAGTAAATACCACAACTTCTTTATCCATTTTTCACTTTCTGTGATGTTGAACTTGTACTGTAAACGAGATTCTTGTAAACAGAGGCGTCCCAAACTTTGGGGTGGCTGTGTCTTTTTGATTTTAATTTCCCTAAGCTATAGGACCATAAGTGGAAGTGCCCTAGGCTCTGTTGCTTTGTTTTTTAGATGTTTTAGGAAACACCGTACACTTCTCCGGAGTGTCTGTTGGCAATTTACATCCCGCCCATCAGCATAACAAGGCTCCCAGTTCTCCATGGCCTGTCTTGCCTTTCTGGATTTTACACTTTTTTCAGATGGCCCTTTTGACCGGGGGGAAGTGAGACTTCATTGTAGTGCAGATTTCCTTTGCAAGCTTGCTTGGTTGGCCAAAAAGTGCGTATGCGTTTTTTTTCCTGAATATATTCAGGAAAAAACGCATACGCCCTTTTTGGCCAAGTGCATCATTGTGGACGTTCTGCCTCTTTTCCTATGCTTGAAATGCAATTCCAGTCTACCTCCTGAAATCGGTTTCCTACAATTTTGCCCTGCTTTCAAGTCCTCTTGGCAGCCTTACTTCAGTATATTTTTGGACGATAGCTGTCATTTATAACTCTGCAGGTTTGTGAATTACAGTGCCCCTGAGCTCCTTTCTTCAACTCGCTTTCTTTTGAGCTGGCCGCAACACTGCAGGATGGCTTCAGGCCCTAATCTGGTTCTGGCACGGCACGCTGAGCCTTTGGTTAATTCCTCTTCATGGTGGGAAATGAGAGTTAATTTGCCCGTCCAGACACCTCCAGCTAGTCTCTCATTGGTTCTCGCTATTCCTGTTCATCTTCCGCAGAAATTGCAAACTGGGCCAAACAGGAGGTTAAAGGGACTGACTCTCCAAGTCGGGAGAGTGTTAGTAAAGCGTCTGGAATGTTGCACCCGAGTACCAGGGGAGGAAAACTGAGACATATTTGAACACGTCTCCCGATCACATGGTTGATCATACTCTAGGTTCCACATGCATGTTTTAGCTGAAGGAAGAATACCTTAAACCTGGAGAGTTGAGACCCGTGGAATGGGTACCATGCAATATGACTTCAAAGGGTCTTCATTTGCTCACCGAACCTCTCCAATCCTATCACTGCTGCGTTTATGACCCTGTACACATGTTTGATTCTCTTTCGGAGACATAGCAATCCATAGGTTTTAAGATACTTACTAGTCAGGTACATTCTTAGGCGTTTAATATGCGGTGTTGAGTCCATTTCGTTGAGCAAGGAGTAGCTCTTGTCTATTCCATATTTGGCTTAAGGAACTTTATCTGTGCTCATTTCAATCTCCGGTTTTATGCAGCACCCCAACTCACCTTTCCCCTTAAGCAAGCATAAGTTGGTTTTCTAAATTTGAGACCCTGTTCTGTTCTGTAATTCAGTTCCTGTGTAGCCAAGTTTACATTCCGTGTATTACTGATATCTTATGATGTTTCTTTCTCTGTGTGACTTATTTCAGTTAGAATCATCATTCGTGAATCCACTCATTGTGCTGCTAAGGGCCTGATGACATAGATTTCATTGCTGAGTGATATTGCTTTGTAAGTAAATACCACAACTTCTTTATCCATTTTTCACTTTCTGTGATGTTGAACTTGTACTGTAAACGAGATTCTTGTAAACAGAGGCGTCCCAAACTTTGGGGTGGCTGTGTCTTTTTGATTTTAATTTCCCTAAGCTATAGGACCATAAGTGGAAGTGCCCTAGGCTCTGTTGCTTTGTTTTTTCGATGTTTCAGGAAACACCATACACTTCTCCCGAGTGGTTGTTGGCAATTTACATCCCGCCCATCAGCATAACAAGGCTCCCAGTTCTCCATGGCCTGTCTTGCCTTTCTGGATTTTACACTTTTTTCAGATGGCCCTTTTGACCGGGGGGAAGTGAGACTTCATTGTAGTGCAGATTTCCTTTGCAAGCTTGCTTGGTTGGCCAAAAAGTGCGTATGCGTTTTTTTTCCTGAATATATTCAGGAAAAAACGCATACGCCCTTTTTGGCCAAGTGCATCATTGTGGACGTTCTGCCTCTTTTCCTATGCTTGAAATGCAATTCCAGTCTACCTCCTGAAATCGGTTTCCTACAATTTTGCCCTGCTTTCAAGTCCTCTTGGCAGCCTTACTTCAGTATATTTTTTGGACGATAGCTGTCATTTATAACTCTGCAGGTTTGTGAATTACAGTGCCCCTGAGCTCCTTTCTTCAACTCGCTTTCTTTTGAGCTGGCCGCAACACTGCAGGATGGCTTCAGGCCCTAATCTGGTTCTGGCACGGCACGCTGAGCCTTTGGTTAATTCCTCTTCATGGTGGGAAATGAGAGTTAATTTGCCCGTCCAGACACCTCCAGCTAGTCTCTCATTGGTTCTCGCTATTCCTGTTCATCTTCCGCAGAAATTGCAAACTGGGCCAAACAGGAGGTTAAAGGGACTGACTCTCCAAGTCGGGAGAGTGTTAGTAAAGCGTCTGGAATGTTGCACCCGAGTACCAGGGGAGGAAAACTGAGACATATTTGAACACGTCTCCCGATCACATGGTTGATCATACTCTAGGTTCCACATGCATGTTTTAGCTGAAGGAAGAATACCTTAAACCTGGAGAGTTGAGACCCGTGGAATGGGTACCATGCAATATGACTTCAAAGGGTCTTCATTTGCTCACCGAACCTCTCCAATCCTATCACTGCTGCGTTTATGACCCTGTACACATGTTTGATTCTCTTTCGGAGACATAGCAATCCATAGGTTTTAAGATACTTACTAGTCAGGTACATTCTTAGGCGTTTAATATGCGGTGTTGAGTCCATTTCGTTGAGCAAGGAGTAGCTCTTGTCTATTCCATATTTGGCTTAAGGAACTTTATCTGTGCTCATTTCAATCTCCGGTTTTATGCAGCACCCCAACTCACCTTTCCCCTTAAGCAAGCATAAGTTGGTTTTCTAAATTTGAGACCCTGTTCTGTTCTGTAATTCAGTTCCTGTGTAGCCAAGTTTACATTCCGTGTATTACTGATATCTTATGATGTTTCTTTCTCTGTGTGACTTATTTCAGTTAGAATCATCATTCGTGAATCCACTCATTGTGCTGCTAAGGGCCTGATGACATAGATTTCATTGCTGAGTGATATTGCTTTGTAAGTAAATACCACAACTTCTTTATCCATTTTTCACTTTCTGTGATGTTGAACTTGTACTGTAAACGAGATTCTTGTAAACAGAGGCGTCCCAAACTTTGGGGTGGCTGTGTCTTTTTGATTTTAATTTCCCTAAGCTATAGGACCATAAGTGGAAGTGCCCTAGGCTCTGTTGCTTTGTTTTTTCGATGTTTCAGGAAACACCATACACTTCTCCCGAGTGGTTGTTGGCAATTTACATCCCGCCCATCAGCATAACAAGGCTCCCAGTTCTCCATGGCCTGTCTTGCCTTTCTGGATTTTACACTTTTTTCAGATGGCCCTTTTGACCGGGGGGAAGTGAGACTTCATTGTAGTGCAGATTTCCTTTGCAAGCTTGCTTGGTTGGCCAAAAAGTGCGTATGCGTTTTTTTTCCTGAATATATTCAGGAAAAAACGCATACGCCCTTTTTGGCCAAGTGCATCATTGTGGACGTTCTGCCTCTTTTCCTATGCTTGAAATGCAATTCCAGTCTACCTCCTGAAATCGGTTTCCTACAATTTTGCCCTGCTTTCAAGTCCTCTTGGCAGCCTTACTTCAGTATATTTTTGGACGATAGCTGTCATTTATAACTCTGCAGGTTTGTGAATTACAGTGCCCCTGAGCTCCTTTCTTCAACTCGCTTTCTTTTGAGCTGGCCGCAACACTGCAGGATGGCTTCAGGCCCTAATCTGGTTCTGGCACGGCACGCTGAGCCTTTGGTTAATTCCTCTTCATGGTGGGAAATGAGAGTTAATTTGCCCGTCCAGACACCTCCAGCTAGTCTCTCATTGGTTCTCGCTATTCCTGTTCATCTTCCGCAGAAATTGCAAACTGGGCCAAACAGGAGGTTAAAGGGACTGACTCTCCAAGTCGGGAGAGTGTTAGTAAAGCGTCTGGAATGTTGCACCCGAGTACCAGGGGAGGAAAACTGAGACATATTTGAACACGTCTCCCGATCACATGGTTGATCATACTCTAGGTTCCACATGCATGTTTTAGCTGAAGGAAGAATACCTTAAACCTGGAGAGTTGAGACCCGTGGAATGGGTACCATGCAATATGACTTCAAAGGGTCTTCATTTGCTCACCGAACCTCTCCAATCCTATCACTGCTGCGTTTATGCCCCTGTACACATGTTTGATTCTCTTTCGGAGACATAGCAATCCATAGGTTTTAAGATACTTACTAGTCAGGTACATTCTTAGGCGTTTAATATGCGGTGTTGAGTCCATTTCGTTGAGCAAGGAGTAGCTCTTGTCTATTCCATATTTGGCTTAAGGAACTTTATCTGTGCTCATTTCAATCTCCGGTTTTATGCAGCACCCCAACTCACCTTTCCCCTTAAGCAAGCATAAGTTGGTTTTCTAAATTTGAGACCCTGTTCTGTTCTGTAATTCAGTTCCTGTGTAGCCAAGTTTACATTCCGTGTATTACTGATATCTTATGATGTTTCTTTCTCTGTGTGACTTATTTCAGTTAGAATCATCATTCGTGAATCCACTCATTGTGCTGCTAAGGGCCTGATGACATAGATTTCATTGCTGAGTGATATTGCTTTGTAAGTAAATACCACAACTTCTTTATCCATTTTTCACTTTCTGTGATGTTGAACTTGTACTGTAAACGAGATTCTTGTAAACAGAGGCGTCCCAAACTTTGGGGTGGCTGTGTCTTTTTGATTTTAATTTCCCTAATCTATAGGACCATAAGTGGAAGTGCCCTAGGCTCTGTTGCTTTGTTTTTTCGATGTTTCAGGAAACACCATACACTTCTCCCGAGTGGTTGTTGGCAATTTACATCCCGCCCATCAGCATAACAAGGCTCCCAGTTCTCCATGGCCTGTCTTGCCTTTCTGGATTTTACACTTTTTTCAGATGGCCCTTTTGACCGGGGGGAAGTGAGACTTCATTGTAGTGCAGATTTCCTTTGCAAGCTTGCTTGGTTGGCCAAAAAGTGCGTATGCGTTTTTTTTCCTGAATATATTCAGGAAAAAACGCATACGCCCTTTTTGGCCAAGTGCATCATTGTGGACGTTCTGCCTCTTTTCCTATGCTTTCAATGCAATTCCAGTCTACCTCCTGAAATCGGTTTCCTACAATTTTGCCCTGCTTTCAAGTCCTCTTGGCAGCCTTACTTCAGTATATTTTTGGACGATAGCTGTCATTTATAACTCTGCAGGTTTGTGAATTACAGTGCCCCTGAGCTCCTTTCTTCAACTCGCTTTCTTTTGAGCTGGCCGCAACACTGCAGGATGGCTTCAGGCCCTAATCTGGTTCTGGCACGGCACGCTGAGCCTTTGGTTAATTCCTCTTCATGGTGGGAAATGAGAGTTAATTTGCCCGTCCAGACACCTCCAGCTAGTCTCTCATTGGTTCTCGCTATTCCTGTTCATCTTCCGCAGAAATTGCAAACTGGGCCAAACAGGAGGTTAAAGGGACTGACTCTCCAAGTCGGGAGAGTGTTAGTAAAGCGTCTGGAATGTTGCACCCGAGTACCAGGGGAGGAAAACTGAGACATATTTGAACACGTCTCCCGATCACATGGTTGATCATACTCTAGGTTCCACATGCATGTTTTAGCTGAAGGAAGAATACCTTAAACCTGGAGAGTTGAGACCCGTGGAATGGGTACCATGCAATATGACTTCAAAGGGTCTTCATTTGCTCACCGAACCTCTCCAATCCTATCACTGCTGCGTTTATGCCCCTGTACACATGCTTGATTCTCTTTCGGAGACATAGCAATCCATAGGTTTTAAGATACTTACTAGTCAGGTACATTCTTAGGCGTTTAATATGCGGTGTTGAGTCCATTTCGTTGAGCAAGGAGTAGCTCTTGTCTATTCCATATTTGGCTTAAGGAACTTTATCTGTGCTCATTTCAATCTCCGGTTTTATGCAGCACCCCAACTCACCTTTCCCCTTAAGCAAGCATAAGTTGGTTTTCTAAATTTGAGACCCTGTTCTGTTCTGTAATTCAGTTCCTGTGTAGCCAAGTTTACATTCCGTGTATTACTGATATCTTATGATGTTTCTTTCTCTGTGTGACTTATTTCAGTTAGAATCATCATTCGTGAATCCACTCATTGTGCTGCTAAGGGCCTGATGACATAGATTTCATTGCTGAGTGATATTGCTTTGTAAGTAAATACCACAACTTCTTTATCCATTTTTCACTTTCTGTGATGTTGAACTTGTACTGTAAACGAGATTCTTGTAAACAGAGGCGTCCCAAACTTTGGGGTGGCTGTGTCTTTTTGATTTTAATTTCCCTAAGCTATAGGACCATAAGTGGAAGTGCCCTAGGCTCTGTTGCTTTGTTTTTTCGATGTTTCAGGAAACACCATACACTTCTCCTGAGTGGTTGTTGGCAATTTACATCCAGCCCATCAGCATAACAAGGCTCCCAGTTCTCCATGGCCTGTCCTGCCTTTCTGGATTTTACACTTTTTTCAGATGGCCTTTTTGACCGGGGGGAAGTGAGACTTCATTGTAGTGCAGATTTCCTTTGCAAGCTTGCTTGGTTGGCCAAAAAGGGCGTATGCGTTTTTTCCTGAATATATTCAGGAAAAAACGCATATGCCCTTTTTGGCCAAGTGCATCACTGTGGACGTTCTGCCGCTTTTCCTATGCTTGAAATGCAATTCCTGTCTACCTCCTGAAATCGGTTTCCTGCAATTCTGCCCCGCTTTCAAGTCCTCTTGGCAGCCTTACTTCAGTATATTTTTGGACGATAGCTGTCATTTATAACTCTGCAGGTTTGTGAATTACAGGGCCCCTGAGCTCATTTCTTCAACTCGCTTTCTTGTGAGCTGGCCGCAACACCGCAGGATGTCTTCAGGCCCTAATGTGGTTCCAGCATGGCACGCTGAGCCTTTGGTTAATTCCTCTTCCTGGTGGGAAATGAGAGTTAAATTTGCCCGTTCAGACACCTCCAGCTAGTCTCTCATTGGTTCTCGCTATTCCTGTTCATCTTCCGCAGAAATTGCAAACTGGGTCAAACAGGAGGTTAAAGCCACTGACTCTCCAAGTAGGGAGAGTGTTAGTAAAGCATCTGGAATGTTGCACCCGAGTACCAGGGGAGGAAAACTGAGACATATTTGAACACGTCTCCCGTTCACACCGTTGACCATACTCTGGGTTCCACATGCATGTTTTAGCTGAAGGAAGAATACCTTAAACCTGCAGAGTTGAGACCCGTGTAATGGGTACCATGCAATATGACTTCAAAGGGTCTTCATTTGCTCACCGAACCTCTCCAATCCTATCACTGCTGCGTTTATGCCCCTGTACACACGCTTGATTCTCTTTTGGAGACATAGCAATCCATAGGTTTTAAGATACTTACTAGTCAGGTACATTCTTAGGCGTTTAATATGGGGTGTTGAATCCATTTCGTTGAGCAAGGAGTAGCTCTTGTCTATTCCATATTTGGCTTAAGGAACTTTATCTGTGCTCATTTCAATCTCTGGTTTTATGCAGCACCCCAACTCACCTTCCCCGTTAAGCAAGCGTAACTTGGTTTTCTAAACTTGAGACACTGTTCTGTTTTGTAATTCTGTTCATGTGTAGCCAAGTTCACATTCTGTGTATTAGTGATACCTTATGATGTTTCTTTTCTGTGTGACTTATTTCAGTTCGAATCATCATACCTGAATCCACTCATTATGCTGCTACGGGCCTGATGACATAGATTTCATTGCTGAGTGATATTGCATTGTACGTAAGTACCACAAGTTCTTTATCCATTTTTCACTTTCTGCGATATTGAACTTGTACCGTAAACGAGGTTCTTGTAAACAGAGGCGTCCCAAACTTTGGGGTGGCTGTGTCTTTTTGATTTTAATTTCCCTAAGCTATAGGACCATAAGTGGAAGTGCCCTAGGCTCTGTTGCTTTGTTTTTTAGATGTTTCAGGAAACACCATACACTTCTCCAGAGTGGCTGTTGGCAATTTACATCCCGCCCATCAGCATAAGAAGGCTTCCAGTTCTCCATGGCCTGTCGTGCCTTTATGGATTTTACACTTTTTTCAGATGGCCCTTTTGACCAGGTGGAAGTGAGACTTCATTGTAGTGCAGATTTCCTTTGCAAGCTTGCTTGGTTGTCCAAAAAGTGCGTATGCGTTTTTTCCCGAATATATTCAGGAAAAAACACATATGCCCTTTTTGGCCAAGTGCATCATTGTCGAGTTTGTGACTCTCTTCATATGTTTTCAATGCAATTCCAGTCTACCTCCTGAAATCAGTTTCCTGCAATTCTGCCTTGCTTTCAATGCCTCTTCATAGCCTTACCTCAATATATTTTTTAAAAATAGTTGGCCTTTATAACTCTGCAGGTTTTTGAATTGCAGTGGCCCTTAGCTCCATTTTTTAGCTCTTATTTTTCGGTCTTGCCCCGTAACCACAGGATTCCTTGAAGCCCTATTTTTCTTCTGGGGCACCTTGCTGTGCCTTTGGTTAATTCTTCTTACGGATGTGATATTAGAGTGACATGTGCCCATTGAAACCGCTACAGCTAGTTTCTCACTGGTTCCCCCTATTCCCATTCATCCTCTGCACTAACTGCAGACTGTGCGATACCAGAACTTAAAGGCATTGACTCCATGTGGGGATGTTGTTAGTAAAGCGGCTGGAATGTCGATCCGGAGCCCCAGGAGAGGAAAAATGAGGTGCGTTTTAGAAACCTTTCCCGATCATATGGTATACCAGTCGCTGGGTTTCCCAAGCATGGTTTAGCTGTAGGAAGATTCCCTTCAACCTGGAGTGTTGGGACCCTTGGACTGAGTAGCATGAAGTATTGCATTAAACTTTCGGCAGTTGCTCACCAAAGCTCACCAATCCTGTCAGCCCCAAGTGTCCAGCCTTATGTCTTATCCAGCTGTGGGTTTATATGTGGTCAATCCAGGTTGCATCACAGCCCCTGAGCGAATTTTGTAAGAATTTTTCTCTCTTTCATTGTTTCAGCGTTTTGTTTTTAAAATTTATTTCTATAATGGGGTTTAGCTCCTTTTCACTGTTGTGTTTGTGCCGCTCTGCACACACTTGATTCCCTTATGGAGATATATCAATACATGGGTTTTAAGATTCTTATTCCTCAGATATATTTCTCTGCGGTGTATAGGGTGTGTTGAGGCCTGTTCATTGAGCAAGGTGTAGATCTTGTCTAATACCTATTTGGTTTATTGAACGGTATCTGTGCTAATTTCAAACTCTGGTTTTATACATCACCCCACCTCTCCTTTCCCCTTAAGCTTACATAAGTGTGTTTTCTAAATGTGAGACACTGTTCTGTTCTGTAATTCATTTCTTGTGCAGCCATATTTACCCTCCCTCTATAAGTGATATCTTATGATATGTTTCTTTTTCTGTTTGACTTATTTCAAGTAGTATTATCGGACCTAAATCCACTCTTTATCCTTCTACTAGCCTTATTACATTGATTTCATGGTGAAGAGATATTCCATTGTACATAAGTACCACATCTTCTTTATCCATTGTTCTCTTTCCTGGGATATTTAAGGTGTACTGAAGTTGAGGTTCTTGTAAACAGAGTAGCCCTAAACTGTGGTGTGCTTGTGTCTTGTTGATTTTTAGACTTCCCTAGATATACTCCCATGATTGGAAGTGTCCTATGCTCTGTAGCTCTGTTTTTTAGATGATTTAGGAACCACCATACACTTCTCCAGAGTGGCTCTCGGCAGTTCACACACTGCCCATCAGCGTATAAAGGCTCCCTGTTCTCCATGGCCTGTCCTGCATTTCTGGTTTTTACAATTTTTTAGGATGGCCCTTTTGACCGGTGGGAAATGAGACTTCTTTGTTGTGCACATTTGCATTGCTTGCTTGCTTCGTTGCCCATAAAGTGCGTATGCGTTTTTTCCTGGATATATTCAGGAAAAAACGCATACTCCCTTTTGGGCCAACTGCATCATTGTCGAAATTCTTCCGCTTTTCATGTGCTTTAAAGACGAGTCCAATCTATCTCTTGAAATCTGTTTCTTGCAATTCTGTCTTGCATTCAGATCCTCTTCTTTGCCTTACCTCAACATATTTTTGGACGTTAGTTTTCATTTATAACTCTGCAGGTTTGTGAATTGCAGTGACCCTGAGCTCCATTTTTTAAGTTGCTCTTTTGTGAGCTGGCCTCAAAGCCGCAGGATTGCTTCAGGCCCTATTTTGGCTCCGGTGAGGGGGGCTGAGCCTTTTTTTAATTCTTATTCTTAATGGGAAATTAGAGTGACATGTGCCCGTCCAAACCCCTACAACTATTCTCTCATTGGTTCCCCCTCTTCCCGTTCATCCTCCTCACAATTTGCAAAATGTGTGAAACAGAAGTTTAAATGTGCTGATTCTCCAAGTGGGGAGATTCTAAGTAACGTGGCTGGAATGATGAAAAGGAGCACCAGGAGAGGATAAATGAGGTGCATTTTAGACACATCTCCCGATCACATGGTGTACAGTTCTCTGGGTTTTCCATGCATGTTTTAGCTGTAGGAAGATTCCTTGAACCTGCAGATTTGGGACCCATTGAATGGGTACCAGGTAGTACTACTTTAAAGGGTGTGCATTTCCTCACCCAACCTCACATTTCTCTTAGCGCAAACAGTTTCCAGCCTTATGTCTCATCCTGCTGTGGGTCTAGATGTGTTCAATCCATGTTGCATCACCGTCCCTGAGGAAAAGTTGTAAGAGGTTTTCTCTGTCTCTCTGTCATTTATTTTTTTCAATTTATTACTATATTGGTTACAGCTGATTTTCAAAGCTCTGTTTCTTGCTGCTGTACATCCACTTGATTCACATACAGAGAGACATCAATAAATTCTTTTTCAGATTCTAACCAGTCATAGATATTCTTTTCCGGTGACTTGAGTGTGCTGAGTGCAGTTCTTTTAGCTACCGTGTAGGCCTTGTTGATTATCTGTTTGGTATTTGGAATGGTATCTTTGCTAATTTCAACCTCCTGGATGATGCCTCACCCCTCCCCACCTTTCCCGTTTAGCAGCCTTATGCGTGTTTTCTACATATTTGACTATGTTTTTGTTTTGTAATTTATTTCATGTGTAGCCACTTTGGATTCCACCTTTAAGTGATATCTTATGATATGTGTCTTTTTCTTTTTGAATTATGTCACTTAGAATGATCATACATAACTCCTCCGGAGTTGTTACAACTGGCCATATTTCATTGATTTCCAGGCTGAGTAATATTCCACTCTACATAAGTACCACATCTCTATCCATTTTTTTCCCTCCAGAGACATTTAAGTTATATCTTAGTCGAGGATCTTTTAAACAGAGAGGGGGTAAACATTGGGGTGTCTGTGTCCTCTCGATTTTTCTTTTTCCCAAGATATACGCCCATGAGTGCAAGTGCCCTATGCTCTGTAGCTCATTTTTTAGATGCTTTAGTAAACACAATACACTTCTCCAGAATGGCCGTTGGCAATATACATTTCCACTATAAGCCTCACAGGGCTCCATCTTCTCCTTTCCCTGTCCTGCATTTCTGGTGTTTACACTTTATGACGATGGCTCTTCTGACTGATGCGAAGTGATATCATTTGTAGTATTGATTTCCAGTGCCCACCTGTTTGGTTGGCTAAAAAAGTGTATGCCCTTTTCTTGAATATATACAGAAAAAACGCATACAGCCTTTTTGGCCAACTGCAATGTTGGCAATGTTCAGCCCCTTTTCTTGTGCTTAATGGCGAGTCCTTTCTACCTCCTCAAATCCCTTTCCTGCCATTCTCCCTTGCTTACCAATCCTTTTCTCTGACTTTCCTCAAGACATTTTTCAGTGATAGATATTTTCAACTCTGCAGTTTCGTGAATTTTACTGCCCCTGAGTTCCATTGTTCAACTTGTGTTTATGGGAACTGGCCACAAAGCAGTGGGATTTCCTCAAGCCCTATACTGTTTCCATAGGCAACCCTAGCCTTTGGTCAGTTCATCTTCCTGACTGGAAATTAGAGTGACATGTGCCTGTCTGAACACCTAGGACTTGTCTCTCATTGTTCCTCATCCTTCCGCTTCATCCTCTGGACAAATTCCAAACTGTACGCAACAGGATGTTGACAGTGCTGACATCTGCAGCTGGGGAGACTGTTAGTAAAGACGCTGGAGGGGTGAACCCGAGCACCAGGAGATGAGGAGATGAGATGCCTTTTCCAAACTCTTCCCGATCAGACGGTATACCATCCTCTGGGTGTGACAGACATGTTTTAGCAGTAGGAAGAGTCCCATTCATGTAAGGAGAACACCAGGGCTTTTTCAAAATCAGTGTCTCCCCAAAACCCAAACTGGGGAGTTTTTTAAGCTACGGCTACACATATGTTCATTAAGGGCCTTGGGAAGTAGGCAGAGTCCAAACTTTAGATGATTGAAGTCTTCAGGGTCAGAAGCACTCACCCCCGGCTTCCCTTAGGTTACACTTTAACTGTCATTGATAGATGATGTCAATAAAAATATCTATTCTTTTTCAGATTATTTCCCCTTATAGGTTATTGCAAAATATTGAGTGTAGTTCCCTGTGCTATACAGTAGTTCCTTGTTGATGATCTATTTTATACATAGCAGTGTGTATGTGTTAATTCCAAACTGTTAATTTATCCCTCCTCCCACCTTTCCCCTTTGGTAATAATAAATTATAAGATTTTATACTTCTCAGAAATGGGGGAGCTGAAAGAGAGGTATCATTTTCAATGGAAAAGCATTTAAAACAAGATTGAAGGTTTAACCAAGATTATTAGATGTACATCCTTGGAAAGAAATCACTTCATTTCTCTAATATTGACCTGACAAATAAGACAAACCTTTTCACTGAACTGGCTTATAATAAAGTGATGGAAATATCAAATGGAAGTGTTAGAAACATCTTATTTTACCCGAGCCTTATAAACTGTTCTATGTTAACTACAGTTTGGCTCACACATCTGTTCATTGAAGTTACAATAGTCTCAATTTCTGTTACTGATCCTCCAGAGTGGACCCCAACAAGTGTACCCCTGCCCAGTGTCATTGGGGCCAACAGATCGAGACTGAGTTTGGTTCACAAGCAAAGGAAACTTTATATTTTGATCAGAGAATGGAGAGGTGAGAGCATGCACTACCCCGTGGGCTGTGGGCTGGGCTGCTGTGTAGAGATCCTGTCAGATTCAGTGGGAGGGAGTGGGCGGAGCTCTCAAGGGCCAGGTTGGCTGCAGCTCAGGCTCTATATCATGGAGTCTGCACTGGGCCCCAGGAGCTGAGGTGTTGACCCAGCCATTCTGCACTAGGAAATCTGGTCTGAAGTGCCGGGTGTGGAACCTCTGCATGCGGGACCCTAGGAGCACGTGAAATTAGACAAAGCACAAAGGATAAAAAAGGTCAGACTTGACTTTATTGCCCAGATTCTATTTTTATCTCCCAGGGATTTTTAATGGGCTTTGCTGGGGACAAACCCCTCCTCTGCCTTTTGTCCCATTCCTCATTCTTGGAGTGCTGAGGGTGCAGACCCTTCTTCTGTAACTGCTGAGTGCTGAGTTGGGAGCCCTCATACCAGGGGACGAGGGTCAGAACTTCTCCCCAGCAGCCTCCAGGTGACGTTGATTGGCCCCAGGACCCCTGCCTCCCTGCTCGTCCGCCTGAGCACCAGCATTGGAAGTGTTATACATTCTAATGACCTTTAAGGGTCCAGGAAAGAGATGTGCAGAGACGCTGTTGGGGCCGATTTCACCCCACCCCACATTTGTTTGGCCACCTTAGGCTGACTGTTTCTGCCAGCCTAGATGCTCTGACCAGTAGTCTGCTCTTTCTTCAATTAGGCCCCTGAATTAACGTAAAAACAGCACCAGGTGTCAGAGCTCTGTCCGCTCAACTCCCAGACAGTCCAGGGTCAGTGGTGATCAAGGACCATGATGGCCACTGAGTCAACAGCCTTTTGAAGTAAACAGGAGTCCAGCCGGTCTTATTGGCCACCATCATCACGGTGTCTGTAGGCTTTTCTACGGTGACAGTGTGATATACGGTTCCCCCGCCAAGATTATTAGCTCCCCTCTGGGTGCAGTAAGTCCTGCAAGCAGTAGTCTACTCCTTCGGGACACACTCTTGTTGTTTTATGAGAGAAACTCCAGGTCAAGTGATGTTCACACGAGTCTTCACGGTGCCCTGTTGCCCCCGGTTATCTCTCTGGATGTTGGAGTTGGAGGGTCTCCTCACTCGAGGTCGGTGTGCCCACGGAGCAAACCCTGCAACTTCAGGGCATGGTTGGTGATTAGGATCACCACGTGAGGTCCTTTACCCTTAGGAGGGAGGTGGCCTTTTGGGCTGCTGATTTCCAGGTTTTTAGATACCGCCAGTATCTTGGCCAGATGTGGCAGTGGGCCAAGCCCCTTGGTGACTGTAGTTTATCCTACCTGGATGGCATTCTTGCATTGTTCCATTTCAAGTGGTCCCAGTTTTTGCACTAATTCTCCAATGGCGATTCACCTTTCACCGGGAATGGAAAGGTCAAAGGGTTTAGCTCAATTAGGGAGTTCCAGGGCAAGGGTCTGAATTGACTGCTCTTTCCATTCTTGAAAGGCCACTTCTGGATTCTGTTCAAAAGGATCATCATCTTTTCCTTTCAGTGTTTCATATAGAGGCCCAGCTAGTAGACTGTAGTTAGGGATCCAGAAACAGCAAACCCTGGCCTCCCCAGGAACCCCTAAGCTGTCTTCTAGTTTTAGAAAGGGGTAAGGCTGCAAATGGTTTCTTCCCTTTCCTGGGATGGGCTTCTCTGACCTTGTGTGAGAATGAAGCCCAGGCAGGTCACCGCAGTCTGTGATATTTGAGCTTTTTCTTGGACAACTTCTATCCTTTATTGGCTTGGTAGTTCAGAGGCCTCCTTAGTAGGGCTGGCGATCAGAATGTCATCTGCATATTGAAGGAGGGTTTCCTTTTCCAGAGGTAGAACTTTTCGGTCTTTAGCTAAGCTTTCCCCAAAGATGGTGTGGGAATTTTTGAACCCTTGGGGCCAGACGGCCCGGAAGTATTGTTTTAGTTGTATGTTGAGTCCTGCCACTCACAAGCCAAAATTTCTTGTGACTCTGGGACTAATGGAATACAAAAGAAGGCATCATTGAAGACTAATACAGAATACCATGTCCTGGTGGTTGGTAGAATGACCAGCAGGGTGTAGGAATCAGAAGCAACTGGAGGTATATCCTCGGTGGCTTCACTGACTGTCCTGACATCCTTTACCAGGTCCCCAGCAGCCCATGGGGCTCTCGTGGTCAGGCCAATCCCAGGATATGGAGCTCTCCTGGGCAGGTACCCCACCCCCAACCCAGCCCACGGGGCTCTCATGGTCAGGCCCCTCCCAGGACACAGAGTTACCCTTGCAGGTACCGTGGCAGGGCTGGGCACACAGGAACCGTGCACATAGCCCTCATTGAAGAGCACCCCTAGCTCACCTGTCACTCAGAGCTGACACAGAGCACCTCAGAGCAGGACTTGAACTAACAAAGAGCAGCTCCGACAGGTCTGTGACCCTGGGCATCAGTCTGTGTGGCCTCCCTCCACCTGGTCTTCCAGAGACTTCCACTGCACCCAGGGCACCAGGCCTCTGTCTCCAACCACCACCCACCCCTCCTCTCCCTGACTCCTGGGTTCCTCTTATTAGGAGAGGGTTTTCTTGAAGTTGTGTCCCACTCATGGGCCAGATAAAATGATTAGAAAACAAGCCAAAGCTGCAGCCCCTTGTCTATCCTGACTCTCAGGAGCCCACACCTGTTCCTTGGACCTGGCCGGTTCAGCAAGTTCCATTTTCTGCAACTGTGAGCCCCTGAGGGGTGATGATTGGCTGACCTGGGCAGCCTTACCGTGCCGGCCAGCCCTCCCCAGGTGTGCCTGTGTTGAGATCAATATAAATACCACTCCAGGCAGCAAGAGCCCCTGCAGCTGTGCCTGACGCCATTTTCTCTGCCCTGTCAGCAGTCTCGGGGCTGGGCTGGTGGGAGGGAGTGAGAGGCCACGGCTTTGTGGGTGGCCCAGTGTGAGTGGGGCTCTGCTGGACTTTCTGCAGCAGTTGCCAGGCTGCCACCTGCTAAAGAAGAGGATGTGTCACCCATACCTGCTGCTGGAATTTCTCCCTGGGCAGAGGTGAGGAAGGAAAAATGCAGTGGGGGCAGAGACAGGACGGATATCTCAGGCAGGGAAAAGGAAATCTTCCAGAAGAGCACCCAGGGCCAGGACCATCCTGGCTGGCCTGCAGGCACCAAGTCAGCTGGCATGCTGTCACTCGTGTGGCTCCATGGCCCTTCCTCTAGGCTTTCAAGTCCTTGTATATATTCAGGTGTTTTACCTGGGAAGGGTGGGAACAGTTCAGCAGCAACTGGCCTGGGGCTCAGCTCACGTTTACTCACAGATGCCTCGGCACAGTGCCCCAGCTTTGCAATGAGGACGCTTGCTGTGTGGGGGCTGCTGGCCGAATGGGAGACGATTCCCCACCACTGACCAACTTCAGAATTGTTTACAACTGGAGCAAGTGCCCTGATACGGTTTTCCTCTGAGTAACTGGTGGGTTCTGTTATTTTTTTCTCTTTTTCGTTTTTGGTTCAAGGTAGATTTTATTCCTCTTTTTTGTATTTACAGATATAAGCATGGAAATAATTTATTCATATAAATACATGTATGTGAAGGGAATAATTGTTTTTTCTGTTTTATTTTTTAAATTTTATTTCTTTTTAATTTTTAATTTTATTTTATATTTTTATACAGCAGGTTCTTATTGGTTATCTATTTTATACATATAAATGTTTACATGCCAATCCCAATCTCTCAACTCCTCCCACCACCACCCCCCCAAGAGCTTTCCCCCCTTGTTGTCCATACGATTGTTGTCTACATCTGTTGCTCTATTTATGCCTTGCAAAACGGTTAATCTGTACAGTTTTTCTAGGTTCCACATATATGCATGAATATACAAGATTTGTTTTTCTCTTTCTGACTTACTTCACTCTGTATGACAGTCTCTAGATCCATCGACGTCTCTACAAATGACCCAATTCATTCCTTTCATGGCTTAGTAATATTCCATTTTATATATGTACCACAGCTTTATGCATTCGTCTGTCTGTGGGCATTTAGGTTGCTTCCATTACCTCGATATTGTAAATAGTGATGCAATGAACATTGCGGTGAATGACTCTTTTTGATTTATGGTTTTGTCTGGGTATATGTCCAGTACTGGGATTGCTGTATCATATTGTAATTCTATTATTAGTTTCTTAAGAAACTCCATATTGTTCTCCATAGTGACTGTATCAATTTATATTCCCAACAATAGTGGAAGAGGGTTCCTTTTCTCCACACCCTTTCCAGCATTTGTTGTTTGTAGATTTTCATATGATGCCCATTCTAACAGGTGTGAGGTGATACCTCATTGTTGAGTCCATTTAGTTGAGCAAGGGGTAGGTCTTGTCTATTACATATTTGGCTTATGGAACGGTATCTGTGCTAATTTCAAACTCTGGTTTCATGCAGTACCCCAACACACCTTTCCCCTTAAGCAAGCATAAGTTGGTTTTCTAAACTTGAGACCCTGTTCTGTTTTGTAATTCAGTTCATGTGTAGCCAAGTTTACATTCCGTGCATTAGTGATACCTTATGATGTTTCTTTTTCTGTGTGACTTATTTCACTGAGAATCATTGTGCCTCAATCCACTCATTATGCTGGTACAGGTCTGGTGACACAGATTTCATTGCTGAGTGGTATTCTGTTGTATGTAAGTACCGCAACTTCTTTATCAATTATTTGTTCTCTGGGATATTTAACTTGTACTGTACAAGAGGTTCCTGTAAACAGAGGCGTCCCAAATTTTGGGGTGGCTGTGTCTTTTTGATTTTAATTTCCCTAAGCTATAGGACCATAAGTGGAAATGCCCTAGACTCTGTTGCTTTGTTTTTCAGATGTATCAGGAAACACCATACACTTCTCCAGAGTGGCTGTTGGCAATTTACATCCTGCGCATCAGCATAACAAGGCTCCTTTTTCCCCATGGCCTGTCTTGCCTTTCTGGATTTTACACTTTTCTCAGATGGCCCTTTAGACTGGGGGGAAGTGACACTTCATAGTAGTTCGGATTTCCATTGCAAGCTTGCTTGGTTTGCCAAAAAGGGCATATGTGTTTTTTCCTGAATATATGCAGGAAAAAACTCATATGCCCTTTTTTGCCAAGTGCATCATTGTCGATGTTCTGCCTCTTTTCCTATGCTTTAAATGCAAATCCAGTCTACCTCCTGAAATCGGTTTCCTGAAATTCTGCCCCGCTTTCAAGTCCTCTTCGCAGCCTTACTTCAATATATTTTTGGACGTTATCTGTCATTTATAACTCTGCAGGTTTGTGAATTACAGGGCCCCTGAGCTCCTTTCTTCAACTCGCTTTCTTGTGAGCTGGCCGCAAACCCGCAAGACTGCTTCAGGCCCTAATCTGCTTCTGGCAGGGCACGCTGAGCCTTTGGTTAATTCCTCTTCCTGGTGGGAAATGAGTGTTAAATATGCCCGTCCAGACACCTATCTCACTCTCAACCCCTTGGTGATGTGGGTCCTCTGGTTTGTGGCCACCTTTGCTGGGTTCCTCACCTTTCGATGATGTGGGCCCACTAGTGTGAGGACACTCCTCCCTGGTTCTCATCCACGTGGTTATGTGGACCCCCTGGTGAGAGTCTGTTCCTGGCTGTGTTCCTCACCCTTCTGTGAGGGAGACCCTCTGCTGATAGGTCACTCCTGCATGGCTGGCACACATTGCCTTGGTGAAGTCAGCCGTGTGGTGGCAGTTGGAGCGTGCTGGGAATCTCCTCCCCCCGGTGATGAGGGCCCTCTTGCGTCAGACCCTAACTGCTGGGCTCACCAACTTTTCTTAGTGAGCCCAGTGATTCTTTGGCACTCCTCTTAGGATCCCATCTCCATGGGGATGTGGGCCTTCTGCTCTGAGGTCCCAACGGCTGGGTTGTTAACATTTTCATGATGTGGGCTCTCTGGTGTTAGTTCACAGAAGCCTGGATCCCATAGTCTCTGTGCTCTTGGCCGCCTGCTGGGAGGTTCCAACTGCTGGATTCCTCACTTTTTTAATTTTTTGGGCCCTCTGTTGTGAGGATCCTCCTGCCTGCCTCACTCCCAGCCCCTTCGTGATGTGTGTCGTCTGGTTTGAGGCCACATGTGCTGGGTTCCTCACCTTTCGATGATGTGGGACCAATGATCTTAGGAGACTCCTGCCTTGTTCACATCCCCTTGGTGATGTGGGCCCTCTGTTGAGAGTCTGATCCTGGCTGGGTTCCTCACCCATCTGTGAGATGGGCCGTCTGCTGTGAGGTCACTCCTGCCTGGCTTGCTCACCTCGCCTTGTGGACATGAGCCCTGTGGTGGCACTTGGAGCCTGCTGGGAGCCTCCTCCCCTCGGTGATGAGGGCCCTCTGGCGTCAGGCCCTAACTGCTGGGCTCCCCACATTTTGTGATGTGCGCCCAGTGGTGCGAGGACACTCCAGCCAGGTTCACATCCCCATTGGGATGTGGGCCTTCTGCTCTGAGGTCCCAACGCCTGGGTTGCTCACAGTTTCATGATGTGGGCTCTCTGCTGTTAGTTCACTCCTGCCTGCATCCCATAGCTTCTGTGCACTCGGCCGCCTGCTGGGAGGTTCCAACTGCTGGATTCCTCACATTTCTTATTCTTTGGGCCCTCTGTTTTTAGGCTACTCCTGCCTGCCTCACTCCCATTCCCTTTGTGATATGTGTCCTCTGATTTCAGGCCACATGTGCTGGGTTCCGCACCTTTCGATGATGTGGCCCCACTGGAGGGAAAACAGTCCTGACTGGTTCCCATCCCCTTGCTGATGTGGGCCCTCAGGTGAGAGTCTGATCCTGGCTGGGTTCCTCACCCTTCTGTGAGGTGGGCCCTCTGCTGTGAGGTCAATCATGCCTGTCTGGCACACGTCACCTTGGCAACGTGGGCCCTCTGGTGGCAGTTGGAGTGTGCTGGGATCCTCCTCCCCTCGGTGATGAGGGCCCTCTTGCCTTAGGTCATAACTACTGGGCTCCCCACATTTTCTGATTTGCGCCAAGTGAGTGAGGACACTCTTGCCAGGTTCCCATCCCCATGGGGATATGGGCCTTCTGCTCTGAGGTCAAAACGGCTGGCTTGCTCACAGTACCATGATGTGGGCCCTCTGCTGTGAGTTCACTCCGGCAAGGATCTCTTATCATCGGTGCTCTGAGCCGCCTGCTGGGAGGTTCCAACTGCTGGATTCCTCAACTTTTTTATTCTATGTGCCCTCTGTTGTGAGGCTCCTCCTGCCTGCCTCACTGCCAGCCCCTTGGTGATGACTGTCCTATGGCTTGAGGCCACATGTGCTGCGTTCCTCACCTTTCGATGATGTGGCCCCACTCGTGTGAGGACACTCCTGCCTGGTTCCCATCCCCTTGGTGAGGTGGGCCCTCTGGCGAGAGTCTAATCCTGGCTGGGTTCCTCAACGTTCTGTTAGGTAGGCCCTCTGCTGTGAGGTCACTCCTGCCTGGCTGGCACACGTCACCTTGGAGACGTGAGCCCTCTGGTGGCAGTTGGAGCGTGCAGGGTGCCTCCTCCTCTCGGTGATGACGGCCCTCTGGCGTCAGGCCCTAAATGGTGGGCTCCCCACATTTTCTGCTGTGCGCCCAGTGGTGCGAGGACACTCCAGCTAGGTTCCCATTACCATGGGGATGTGGGCCTTCTGTGCTGAGGTCCCAACGCCTGGGTTGCTCACAGTTTTATGATGTGGGCCCTCTGCTGTGAGTTCACTGTGGCCTGGATCCCATAGCCTTGGTGTTCTGGGCCACCTGCTGGAAGGTCTAAATGCTGGAATCCTCACGTTTTTTATATTATGTGCCCTGTGTTGTGAGGCTACTGCTGCCTGCCTCACTCCAAGGCCCTTGGTGTTGTGGGTCCTCTGGTTTGAGGACACATGTGCTGGGATCCTCACCTTAAGATGATGAGGCCCCACTGGTGTGAGGATAATCCTGACTGGTTCCCATCCCCTTTGTGATGTGGGTCCTCTGGTGAGAGTCTGATCCTGGCTGGGTTCCTCACCCATCTGTGAGGTGGGCCCTCTACTATCAGGTAACTCTTGCCTGGCTTGCTCACCTCGCCTTGTTGACATGAGCCCTCTGGTGGCACTTGGACCCTGCTGGGAGCCTCCTCACCTCTGTGATGAGGGCCCTCTGACGTCAGGCCCTAACTGCTGGGCTCCCCAACTTTTCTTAGTGAGCCCAGTGATGCTCGGGCACTCCTCTTAGGTTCCCATCTCCATGGGGATGTGGGCCTTCTGCTCTGAGGTTCCAACGGCTGGGTTGATCACAATTTCATGATGTGGGCTCTCTGCTGTTAGTTCACTGTGGCCTGGATCCCATAGCCTCTGTGCTCTTGGCCGCCTGCTGGGAGGTTCCAACTGCTCGATTCCTCAACTTTTGTATTCTATGGGTCCTGTTTTGTGATGCTCCTCCTGCCTGCCTCACTCGCAACCCTTCGTGATGTGGGTCTTCTGGTTTGAGGCCACATGTGCTGGGTTCCACAACTTTCAATGATGTGGCCCCACTGGTGTGAGGACACTCCTGCCTGGTTCCCATCCCCTTGGTGATGTGGGCCTTCTGGTGACAGTCTTATCCTGGCTGGGTTCCTCACTCTTCTGTGAGGTAGGCCCTCTGCTGTGAGGTCAATCCTGCCTGACTTGCACACATCACCTTGGCGACGTGGGCCCTCTGTTGGCATATGGAACCTGCTGGGAGCCTCCTGCCCTCGGTGATGACGGCCCTCTAGCACCAGGCCCTAACTGCTGGGCTCCCCACATTTTCTGATGTGAGCCCAGTGATGCCAGGACACTCCTGTCAGGTTCCCATCCCCATGGGGATGTGGGCTTTCTGCTCTGAGGTCCCAACGCCTGGGTTGCTCACAGTTTCATGATGTGGGCTCTCTGGTGTTAGTTCACTCCTGCCTGCATCCCATAGCTTCTGTGCTCTCGGCCGCCTGCTGGGAGGTTCCAAATGCCGGATTCCTCACCTTTTTTATTCTTTGGGCCCTCTGTTTTTAGGCTACTCCTACCTGCCTCACTCCCATCCCCTTTGTGATGTATGTCCTCTGATATGAGGCCACATGTGCTGGGTTCCTCACCTTTCGATGATGTGGCCCCACTGGTGGGAGGACAGTCCTGACTGGTTCCCATCCCCTTGGTGTTGTGGGCCCTCTGGTGAGAGTCTCATCCTGCCTCGGTCCCTCACCCTTCTGTGAGATAGGCCCTCTGCTGTGAGGTCACTACTGCCTGGCTGGCGCATGCCACCTTGTAGACGTGGGCCCTCTGTTGGCAGTTGGAACCTGCTGGGAGTCTCCTCCCCTCAGTTATGAGGGCCCCCTGGCGTCAGGCCCTAACTGCTGGGCTCCTAACATTTTCTGATATGTGCTAAGTGGTGCGAAGCCACTCCTGCCAGGTTCCCATCCCAATGGGGATGTGGACCTTCTGTTCTGAGGTCCCAACGGCTGGGCTGCTCACAGGTTCATGATGTGGGCCCTCTGCTGTGAGTTCACTGCGGCCTGGATCCCATAGCCTCAGTGCTCTGGGCCACTTGCTGGGAGGTTCCAACTGCTGGATTCCTCAACTTTTATATTCTATGGACCCTGTGTTGTGAGGCCGGTCCTGCCAGCCTCATTCCGAACCCCTTGGTGATGTGGTTCCTCTGGTTTGAGGCTACATGTGCTGGGATCCTCACCTTTTGATGATGTTGTCCCACTGGTGTGGGGACACTCCTGCCTGGTTCCCATCCCCTTGGTGATGTGGGCCCTCTGGTGAGAGTCTGATCCTGGCTGTGTTCCTCACCCTTCTGTGAGGTGGGCCCTCTGCTGTGAGGTCACTCCTGCCGGGCTGGCACACATCGCCTTGGCGACGTTGGCCCTCTGGTGGCAGCTGGAGCCTGCTGGGAGCCTCCTCCTCTCGGTGATGAGTGCCCTCTAGCGTCAGGCCCTAACTTCTGAGCACCCCACGTTTTCTGATGTGAGCCCAGTGATGCCAGGACACTCCTGTCATGTTCCCATCACCATGGGGATGTGGGCCTTCTGCTCTGAGGTCCCAATGTCTGGGTTGCTCACAGTTTCATGATGTGGGCTGTCTGGTGTTAGTTCACTCTGGCCTGGATCCCCTAGCCTCTGTGCTCTGGGCCGCCTGCTGGGAGGTTCCAAATGCTGGATTCCTCACCTTTCTTATTTTTGGGCCCTCTGTTATGAGGCTCCTCCTGCCTGCCTCACTCCCAGCCCCTTGGTGATGGGTGTCCTATGGTTTGAAGCCACATGTTCTGGGTTCCTCACCTTTAGATGATGTGGCCCTACTCATGTGAGGACACTCCTGCCTGGTTCCAATCCATTTGGTGATGTGGGCCCTCTGGTGCGAGTCTGATTCTGACCGGGTTCGTCACACTTCTCTGAGTTGGGCCCTCTGCTGTGAGGTCATTCGTGCCTGGTTGGCACACATCGCCTTGGCGACGTCAGCCCTCTGGTGGCAGTTGGAGCCTGCTGGGAGCCTCCTTCCCTTGGTGATGAGGGTCCTCTGGCATCAGGCCCTAACTGCTGGTCGCCCAAAATTTTCTGATACGTTCTCAGTGCTGCGAGGACACTCCTACCAGATTTCCATCCCCATGGGGATGTGGGCCTCCTGCTCTGAGGTCCCAATGGCTGGGTTGCTCAGTTTCATGACATGGGCCCTCTTCTGTGAGTTCACTGTGGCCTGGATCCCATAGCCTCGGTGCTCTGGGCTGCCTGCTGGGAGGTTCCAACTGTTCGATTCCTCACTTTTTTATTCTAGGGTCCCAGTGTTGTGAGGCTAATCCTGCCTGCCTCACTCCGAGGCCCTTGGTGATGTGGGCCCTCTGGTGAGAGTCTGATGTTGGCTGGGTTTCTCACCCTTCTATGAGGTGGGACCTCTGCTGTGAGGTAACTCCTGCCTGGCTTCCTCACGTTGCCTTGGCAATGTGAGCCCTCAGGTGGCAGTTGGAGCCTGCTGGGAATGTCCTCCCCTCAGTTATGAGAGCTCTGGATAAAACACATATGCCCTTTTTTGCCAAGTGCATTATTTTCCAAGTTCTGTCTCTTTTCCTATGCTTTAAGAGCGACTCCCATGTACGTTCTGAAATCGGTTTCCAGCAATTCTGCCCCGCAATCAAGTGCTCTTCGCAGCTTTAATTCAGTATAATTTTGGATGATAGCTGTCATTTATAACTCCACATGTTTGTGAATTACAGTGCCCCTGAGCTCCTTTCTTCAAATCGCTTTCTTGTGAGCTGGCCGCAAAACCGCAGGATCTCTTCAGGCCCTAATCTTGTTCCAGCACGGCACGTGGAGCCTTTGGTTCATTCGACTTCCTAGTGGGAAATGAGAGTTAAATTTGCCCGTCCAGACACCTACAGATAGTCTACCATTGTTTCTCCTTATTCCTGTTCATCTTCCGAAGAACTTGCAAACTGGGCCAAACAGGAGGTTGAAGGCACTGACTCTCCAAGTGGGGAGAGAGTTAGTAAAGCGTCTGGAAAGTTGCACCGAGTAGCAGGGGACAAAAACGAGATACATTTGAACACGTTTCCTGATCACATGGTGGATCATACTCTGGGTTACACATGCATGTTTTAGCTGAAGGAAGAATCCCTTACACCGGGAGAGTTGGGACCTATGGAATGGGTACCATGCAATATGAGTTCAAAGGGTCTGCATTTGCTCACCGAACCTCACCAATCCTATCAATGCTGCGTTTCTGCCGCTGTACACATGCTTAATTCTCTTACGGAGACATATCAATCCATAGGTTTTAAGATTCTTACAAGTCAGGTATATTATTAGGCGTTTAATATGGCGTGTGGAGTCCACTTCATTGAGTAGTACCTCTTGTCTATTACAAGTAGTACCTTGTCTATTACAAATAGTACTTCTTGTCTATTACAAGTAGTACAAGTAAGTCTATTACTAAGTAGTACATCTTGTCTATTACATATTTGGCTTATGGAACAGTATCTGTGCTAATTTCAATCTCTGGTTTTATGCAGCACCCCAACTCACCTTTCCCCTTAAGCAAGCATAAGTTGGTGTTCTACATTTGAGACCCTGTTCTGTTTTCTAATTCAGTTCCTGTGTAGCCAAGTTTACATTCCGTGTAGTAGTGATATCTTATGATGTTTCTTTTTCTGTGTGACTTATTTCACCTAGAATCATCGTACCTGAATCCACTCAGTATGCTGCTATGGGGCTGATGACATAGATTTCATTGCTGAGTGATATTGCATTGTACGTAAGTACCACAACTTCTTTATCCATTTTTCGCTTTCTGTGATATTGAACATGAACTTTAAACGAGGTTCTTGTAAACAGAGCCGTCCCAAACTTTGGGGTGGCTGTGTCTTTTTGATTTTAATTTCCCTAAGCTATAGGACCATAAGTGGAAGTGCCCTAGGCTCTGTTGCTTTGTTTTCTAGATGTTTCAGGAAACACCATACACTTCTCCAGAGTGGCTGTTGGCAATTTACATCCCGCCCATCAGCATAACAAGGCTCCCAGTTCTCCTTGGCCTGTCCTGCCTTTCTGGATTTTACACTTTATTCAGATGGCCCTTTTGACCAGGGGGCAGTGAGACTTCATTGTAGTGCAGATTTCCTTTGCAAGCTTGCTTGGTTGGCCAAAAAGGGCGTATGCGTTTTTTCCTGAATATATTCAGGAAAAAACGCATACGCCCTTTTTGGCCAAGTGCATCATTGTGGACGTTCTGCCTCTTTTCCTATGCTTTACATGCAATTCCAGTCTACCTCCTGAAATCGGTTTCCTGCAATTCTGCCCCGCTTTCAAGTCCTCTTGGCAGCCTTACTTCAATATATTTTTGGACAATAGCTGTCATTTATAACTCTGCAGGTTTGTGAATTGCAGTGCCCCTGAGCTCCTTTCTTCAACTCGCTTTCTTGTGAGCTGGCCGCAACATCGCAAGATTGCTTCAGGCCCTAGTGTAGTTCCGGCATGGCACGCTGAGCCTTTGGTTAATTCCTCTTCCTGGTGGGAAATGAGAGTTAAATTTGCCCGTCCAGACACCTGCAGCTAGTCTCTCATTGGTTCTCCCTATTCCTGTTCATCTTATGCAGAAATTGAAAACTGGGCCAAACAGGGGGTTAAAGGCACTGACTCTCCAAGTGGGGAGAGTGTTAGTAAAGCTTCTGAAATATTGCACCCGAGTACCAGGGGACGAATACTGAGACACATTTGAATGTGTTTCCCGATCACACGGTGGATCATACTCTGGGTTACTCATGCATGTTTTAGCTGAAGGAAGAATCCCTTAAACCTGGAGAGTTGAGACCCATGGAATGGGTACCATGCAATATGACTTCAAAGGGTCTGCATTTGCTCACCGAACCTCAGCAATCCTATCACTGCTGCGTTTATGCCGCTGCACACACGCTTGATTCTCTTTCGGAGACATAGCAATCCATAGGTTTGAAGATACTTACTAGTCAGGTACATTCTTAGGTGTTTAATATGCAGTGTTGAGTCCATTTCGTTGAGCAAGGAGTAACTCTTGTCTATTCCATATTTGGCTTAAGGAACTTTATCTGTGCTCATTTCGATCTCTGGTTTTATGCAGCACCCCAACTCACCTTTACCCTTAAGCAAGCATAAGTTGGTTTTCTAAATTTGAGACCCTGTTCTGTTCTGTAATTCAGTTCCTGTGTAGCCAAGTTTACATTCCGTGTATTACTGATATCTTATGATGTTTCTTTTTCTGTGTGACTTATTTCAGTTAGAATCATCATACCTGAATCCACTCATTGTGCTGCTAAGGGCCTGATGACATAGATTTCATTGCTGAGTGATATTGCTTTGTAAGTAAATACCACAACTTCTTTATCCATTTTTCACTTTCTGCGATGTTGAACTTGTACTGTAAACGAGGTTCTTGTAAACAGAGCCGTTCCAAACTTTGGGGTGGCTGTGTCTTTTTGATTTTAATTTCCCTAAGCTATAGGACCATAAGTGGAAGTGCCCTAGGCTCTGTTGCTTTGTTTTTTAGATGTTTCAGGAAACACCGTACACTTCTCCTGAGTGTCTGTTGGCAATTTACATCCTGCCCATCTTCATAACAAGGCTCCCAGTTCTCCATGGCCTGTCCTGCCTTTCTGGATTTTACACTTTTTTCAGATGGCCCTTTTGACCGGGGGGAAGTGAGACTTCATTGTAGTGCAGATTTCCTTTGCAAGCTTGCTTGGTTGGCCAAAAAGGGCGTATGCGTTTTTTCCTGAATATATTCAGGAAAAAACGCATACGCCCTTTTTGGCCAAGTGCATCAGTGTGGACGTTCTGCCTCTTTTCCTATGCTTTCAATGCAATTCCAGTCTACCTCCTGAAATCGGTTTCCTGCAATTCTGCCCCGCTTTCAAGTCCTCTTGGCAGCCTTACTTCAGTATATTTTTGGACGATAGCTGTCATTTATAACTCTGCAGGTTTGTGAATTAGAGTGCCCCTGAGCTCCTTTCTTCAACTCGCTTTCTTGTGAGCTGGCCGCAACACCGCAGGATGGCTTCAGGCCCTAATCTGGTTTCGGCACGGCACGCTGAGCCTTGGTTATTTCCTCTTCCTGGTGGGAAATGAGAGTTAAATTTGCCCGTCCAGACACCTCCAGCTAGTCTCTCATTGGTTCTCGCTATTCCTGTTCATCTTCCGCAGAAATTGCAAACTGGGCCAAACAGGAGGTTAAAGGCGCTGACTCTCCAAGTCAGGAGAGTGTTAGTAAAGCGTCTGGAATGCTGCACCCGAGTACCAGGGGAGGAAAACTGAGACATATTTGAACACGTCTCCCGTTCACACGGTTGATCATACTCTGGGTTCCACATGCATGTTTTAGCTGAAGGAAGAATACCTTAAACCTGGAGAGTTGAGACCCGTGGAATGGGTACCATGCAATATGACTTCAAAGGGTCTTCATTTGCTCACCGAACCACTCCAATCCTATCACTGCTGCGTTTATGCCCCTGTACACACGCTTGATTCTCTTTGGAGACATAGCAATCCATAGGTTTTAAGATACTTACTAGTCAGGTACATTCTTAGGCGTTTAATATGGGGTGTTGAGTCCATTTCGTTGAGCAAGGAGTAGCTCTTGTCTATTCCATATTTGGCTTAAGGAACTTTATCTGTGCTCATTTCAATTTTTGGTTTTATGCAGCACCCCAACTCACCTTTCCCCTTAAGCAAGCATAAGTTGGTTTTCTAAATTTGAGACCCTGTTCTGTTTTGGAATTCAGTTCCTGTGTAGCCAAGTTTACATTCCGTGTATTACTGATATCTTATGATGTTTCTTTTTCTGTGTGATTTATTTCAGTTAGAATCATCATACCTGAATCCACTCATTATGCTGCTACGGGCCTGATGACATAGATTTCATTGCTGAGTGATACTGCATTGTACGTAAGTACCACAAGTTCTTTATCCATTTTTCACTTTCTGTGATATTGAACTTGTACGGTAAACGAGGTTCTTGTAAACAGAGGCGTCCCAAACTTTGGGGTGGCTGTGTCTTTTTGATTTTAATTTCCCTAAGCTATAGGACCATAAGTGGAAGTGCCCTAGGCTCTGTTGCTTTGTTTTTTAGATGTTTCAAGAAACACCATACTCTTCTCCCGAGTGTCTGTTGGCAATTTCCATCCCGCCCATCAGCATAACAAGGCTCCCAGTTCCCCATGGCCTGTCATGCCTTTATGGATTTTACACTTTTTTCAGATGGCCCTTTTGACTGGGGGGAACTGAGACTTCATTGTAGTGCAGATTTCCTTTGCAAGCTTGCTTGGTTGGCCAAAAAGTGCGTATGCGTTTTTTTCTGAATATATTCAGGAAAAAACACATACGCCCTTTTTGCCCAAGTGCATCATTGTCGAGGTTCTGACTCTCTTCATATGTTTTCAGTGCAATTCCAGTCTACCTCCTGAAATCAGTTTCCTGCAATTCTGCCTTGCTTTCAATGCCTCTTCATAGCCTTACCTCAATATATTTTTTGAAAATAGTTGGCCTTTATAACTCTGCAGGTTTTTGCATTGCAGTGGCCCTTAGCTCCATTTTTCAGCTCTTATTTTTGTGGTCTTGCCCCATAACCACAGGATTCCTTGAAGCCCTATTTTTCTTCTGGGGCACCTTGCTGTGCCTTTGGTTAATTCTTCTTACTGATGTGACATTAGAGTGACATGTGCCCATTGAAACCGCTACAGCTAGTTTCTCACTGGTTCCCCCTATTCCCATTCATCTCTGCACTAACTGCAGACTGTGCGATACCAGAACTTAAAGGCATTGACTCCATGTGGGGATGTTGTTAGTAAAGCGGCTGGAATGTCGATCCGGAGCCCCAGGAGAGGAAAAATGAGGTGTGTTTTAGAAACCTTTCCCGATCATATGGTATACCAGTCGCTGGGTTTCCCAAGCATGGTTTAGCTGTAGGAAGATTCCCTTCAACCTGGAGTGTTGGGACCCTTGGAATGAGTAGCATGAAGTATTGCATTAAACTTTCGGCAGTTGCTCACCAAAGCTCACCAATCCTCTCAGCCCCAAGTGTCCAGCCTTATGTCTTATCCAGCTGTGGGTTTATATGTGGTCAATCCAGGTTGCATCACAGCCCCTGAGCGAATTTTGTAAGAATTTTTCTCTCTTTCATTGTTTCAGCGTTTTGTTTTTAAAATTTATTTCTATAATGGGGTTTAGCTCATTTTCACTGCTGTGTTTGTGCCGCTCTGCACACACTTGATTCCCTTATGGAGATATATCAATACATGGGTTTTAAGATTCTTATTCCTCAGATATATTTCTCTGCGGTGTATAGGGTGTGTTGAGGCCAGTTCATTGAGCAAGGTGTAGATCTTGTCTAATACCTATTTGGTTTATTGAACGGTATCTGTGCTAATTTCAAACTCTGGTTTTATGCATCACCCCACCTCTCCTTTCCCCTTAAGCTGACATAAGTGTGTTTTCTAAATGTGAGACACTGTTCTGTTCTGTAATTCATTTCTTGTGCAGCCATATTTACCCTCCCTCTATAAGTGATATCTTATGATATGTTTCTTTTTCTGTTTGACTTATTTCAAGTTGTATTATCGGACCTAAATCCACTCTTTATCCTTCTACTAGCCTTATTACATTGATTTCATGGTGAAGAGATATTCCATTGTACATAAGTACCACATCTTCTTTATCCATTGTTCTCTTTCCTGGGATATTTAAGGTGTACTGAAGTTGAGGTTCTTGTAAACAGAGTAGCCCTAAACTGTGGTGTGCTTGTGTCTTGTTGATTTTTAGACTTCCCTAGGTATACTCCCATGATTGGAAGTGTCCTATGCTCTGTAGCTCTGTTTTTTAGATGATTTAGGAACCACCATACACTTCTCCAGAGTGGCTCTCGGCAGTTCACACACTGCCCATCAGTGTATAAAGGCTCCCTGTTCTCCATGGCCTGTCCTGCATTTCTGGTTTTTACAATTTTTTAGGATGGCCCTTTTGACCGGTGGGAAGTGAGACTTCTTTGTTGTGCACATTTGCATTGCTTGCTTGCTTCGTTGCCCATAAAGTGCGTATGCGTTTTTTCCTGGATATAATCAGGAAAAAACGCATACGCCCTTTTGGGCCAACTGCATCATTGTCGAAATTCTGCCGCTTTTCATGTGCGTTAAAGACGAGTCCAATCTATCTCTTGAAATCTGTTTCTTGCAATTCTGTCTTGCATTCAGATCCTCTTCTTTGCCTTACCTCAACATATTTTTGGACGTTAGTTTTCATTTATAACTCTGCAGGTTTGTGAATTGCAGTGACCCTGAGCTCCATTTTTTAAGTTGCTCTTTTGTGAGCTGGCCTCAAACCCGCAGGATTGCTTCAGGCCCTATTTTGGCTCCGGCGAGGCAGGCTGAGCCTTTCTTTAATTCTTATTCTTAATGGGAAATTAGAGTGATATGTGCCCGTCCAAACCCCTACAACTATTCTCTCATTGGTTCCCCCTCTTCCCGTTCATCCTCCTCACAATTTGCAAAATGTGTGAAACAGAAGTTTAAATGTGCTGATTCTCCAAGTGGGGAGATTCTAAGTAGCGTGGCTGGAATGGTGAACAGGAGCACCAGGAGAGGATAAATGAGGTGCATTTTAGACACATCTCCCGATCACATGGTGTACAGTCTTCTGGGTTTTCCATGCATGTTTTAGTTGTAGGAAGATCCCTTGAACCTGCAGATTTGGGACCCATTGAATGGGTACCAGGTAGTATTACTTTAAAGGGTGTGCATTTCCTCACCCAACCTCACATTTCTCTTAGCGCAAACAGTTTCCAGCCTTATGTCTCATCCTGCTGTGGGTCTAGATGTGTTCAATCCATGTTGCATCACCGTCCCTGAGGAAAAGTTGTAAGAGGTTTTCTCTGTCTCTCTGTCGTTTATTTTTTTCAATTTATTACTATATTGGTTACAGCTGATTTTCAAAGCTCTGTTTCTTGCTGCTGTACATCCACTTGATTCACGTACAGAGAGACATCAATAAATTCTTTTTCAGATTCTTACCAGTCGTATATATTCTTTTCCGGTGACGTGAGTGTGCTGAGTGCAGTTCTTTTAGCTACCCTGTAGGCCTTGTTGATTATCAGTTTGGTATTTGGAATGGTATCTTTGCTAATTTCAACCTCCTGGATGATGCCTCACCCCTCCCCACCTTTCCCGTTTAGCAGCCTTATGCGTGTTTTCTACATATTTGACTATGTTTTTGTTTTGTAATTTATTTCATGTGTAGCCATTTTGGATTCCACCTTTAAGTGATATCTTATGATATGTGTCTTTTTCTTTTTGGATTCTGTCACTTAGAATGATCATACGTAACTCCTCCGGAGTTGTTACAACTGGCCATATTTCATTGATTTCCAGGCTGAATAATATTCCACTCTACCTAAGTACCACATCTCTATCCATTTTTTCCCTCCAGAGACATTTAAGTTATATCCTAGTCGAGGATCTTTTAAACAGAGAGGGGGTAAACATTGGGGTGCCTGTGTCCTCTCGATTTTTCTTTTTCCCAAGATATACGCCCATGAGTGCAAGTGCCCTATGCTCTGTAGCTCATTTTTTAGATGCTTTAGTAAACACAATACACTTCTCCAGAATGGCCGTTGGCAATATACATTTCCACTATAAGTCTCACAGGGCTCCCTCTTCTCGTTGCCCTGTCCTGCATTTCTGTTGTTTACGCTTTATGACGATGGCTCTTCTGACTGATGCAAAGTGATATCTTTTGTAGTATTGACTTCCAGTGCCCACCTGTTTGGTTGGCTAAAAAAGTGTATGCCCTTTTCTTGAATATATACAGAAAAAAACGCATACACCCTTTTTGGCCAACTGCAATGTTGGCAATGTTCAGCTCCTTTTCTTGTGCTTAATGGCGAGTCCTTTCTACCTCCTCAAATCCCTTTCCTGCCATTCTCCCTTGCTTACAAGTCCTTTTCTCTGACTTTCCTCAAGACATTTTTCAGTGATGGATATTTTCAACTCTGCAGTTTTGTGAATTTTACTGCCCCTGAGTTCCATTGTTCAACTTGTGTTTATGGGAACTGGCCACAAAGCAGCAGGATTTCCTCAAGCCCTATACTGTTTCCATGGGCAACCCTAGCCTTTGGTCAATTCGTCTTCCTGATTGGAAATTAGAGTGACATGTGCCTGTCTGAACACCTAGGACTTGTCTCTCATTGTTCCTCATCCTTCCGCTTCATCCTCTGGACAAATTCCAAACTGTACGCAACAGGATGTTGACAGTGCTGACATCTCCAAGTGGGGAGACTGTTAGTAAAGACGCTGGAGGGGTGAACCCGAGCACCAGGAGATGAGGAGATGAGATGCCTTTTCCAAACTCTTCCCGATCAGACGGTATACCATCCTCTGGGTGTGACAGACATGTTTTAGCAGTAGGAAGAGTCCCATTCATGTAAGGAGAACACCAGGGCTTTTTCAAAATCAGTGTCTCCCCGAAACCCAAACTGGGGAAGTTTTTAAGCTACGGCTACACATATGTTCATTAAGGGCCTTGGGAAGTAGGCAGAGTCCAAACTTTAGATGATTGAAGTCTTCAGGGTCAGAAGCACTCACCACCAGCTTCCCTTAGGCTACACTTTAACTGTCATTGATAGATGATGTCAATAAAAATATCTATTCTTTTTCAGATTATTTCCCCTTATAGGTTATTGCAAAATGTTGAGTGTAGTTCCCTGTGCTATACAGTAGTTCCTTGTTGATGATCTATTTTATACATAGCAGTGTGTATGTGTTAATCCCAAACTGTTAATTTATCCCTCCTCCCACCTTTCCCCTTTGGTAATAATAAATTATAAGATTTTATACTTCTCAGAAATGGGGGAGCTGAAAGAGAGGTATCATTTTCAATGGAAAAGCATTTAAAACAAGATTGAAGCTTTAACCAAGATTATTAGATGTACATCCTTGGAAAGAAATCACTTCGTTGCTCTAATATTGACCTGACAAATAAGACAAACCTTTTCACTGAACTTGCTTATAAAAAGTGATGGAAATATCAAATGGAAGTGTTAAAAACATCTTATTTTACCCGAGCCTTATACACTGTTCTATGTTAACTACAGTTTGGCTCACACATCTGTTCATTGAGGTTACAATAGTCTCAATTTCTGTTACTGATCCTCCAGAGTGGACCCCAACAAGTGTCCCCCTGCCCAGTGTCATTGGGGCCAACAGATCGAGACTGAGTTTGGTTCACAAGCAAAGGAAACTTTATATTTTGATCAGAGAATGGAGAGGTGAGAGCATGCACTACCCCGTGGGCTGTGGGCTGGGCTGCTGTGTAGAGATCCTGTCAGAGTCAGTGGGAGGGAGGGAGGCGGCGGAGCTCTCGAGGGCCGGGTTGGCTGTAGCTCAGGCTCTATATCGTGGAGTCTGCACTGGGCCCCAGGAGCTGAGGTGTCGACCCAGCCATTCTGCACTAGGAAATCTGGTCTGAAGTGCCGGGTGTGGAACCTCTGCATGCGGGACCCTAGGAGCACGTGAAATTAGACAAAGCACAAAGGATAAAAAAGGTTAGACTTGACTTTATTGCCCAGATTCTATTTTTATCTCCCAGGGATTTTGAATGGGCTTTGCTGGGGACAAACCCCTCCTCTGCCTTTTGTCCCGTTCCTCATTCTTGGAGTGCTGAGGGTGCAGACCCTTCTTCTGTAACTGCTGAGTGCTGAGTTGGGAGCCCTCATACCCTGGGGCGAGGGTCAGAGCTTCTCCCCAGCAGCCTCCCGGTGACGTTGATTGTCCCCAGGACCCCTGCCTCCCTGCTCGTCCACCTGAGCACCAGCATTGGAAGTGTTATAGATTCTAATGACCTTTAAGGGTCCAGGAAAGAGATGTGCAGAGACGCTGTGGGGGCCGGTTTCACCCCGCCCCACATTTGTTCGGCCACCTTAGGCTGACCGTTTCTGCCAGCCTAGATGCTCTGACCAGTAGTCTGCGCTTTCTTCAATTAGGCCCCTGAATTAACGTACAAACAGCACCAGGTGTCAGAGCCCTGCCCACTCAACTCCCAGACAGTCCAGGGTCAGTGGTGATCAAGGACCATGATGGCCACTGAGTCAACAGCCTTTTGAAGTAAACAGGAGTCCAGCCGGTCTTATTGGCCACCATCATCACGGTGTCTGTAGGCTTTTCTATGGTGACAGTGTGGTATACGGTTCCCCCGCCAAGATTATTAGCTCCCCTCTGGGTGCAGTAAGTCCTGCAAGCAGTAGTCTACTCTTTTGGGACACACTCTTGTTGTTTTATGAGAGAAACTCCAGGTCAAGTGATGTTCACACGAGTCGTCACGGTGCCCTGTTGCCCCCGGTTATCTCTCTGGATGTTGGAGTTGGAGGGTCTCCTCACTCGAGGTCGGTGTGCCCACGGAGCAAACCCTGCAACTTCAGGGCATGGTTGGTGATTAGGATCACCACGTGAGGTCCTTTACCCTTAGGAGGGAGGTGGCCTTTTGGGCTGCTGATTTCCAGGTTTTTAGATACCACCAGTATCTTGGCCAGATGTGGCAGTGGGCCAAGCCCCTTGGTGACTGTAGTTTATCCTACCTGGATGGCATTCTTGCATTGTTCCATTTCAAGTGGTCCCAGTTTTTGCACTAATTCTCCAATGGCGATTCACCTTTCACCGGGAATGGAAAGGTCAAAGGGTTTAGCTCAATTAGGGAGTTCCAGGGCAAGGGTCTGAATTGACTGCTCTTTCCATTCTTGAAAGGCCACTTCTGGATTCTGTTCAAAAGGATCATCATCTTTTCCTTTCAGTGTTTCATATAGAGGCCCAGCTAGTAGACTGTAGTTAGGGATCCAGAAGCAGCAAACCCTGGCCTCCCCAGGAACCCCTAAGCTGTCTTCTAGTTTTAGAAAGGGGTAAGGCTGCAAATGGTTTCTTCCCTTTCCTGGGATGGGCTTCTCCGACCTTCTGTGAGAATGAAGCCCAGGCAGGTCACCGCAGTCTGTGATATTTGAGCTTTTTCTTGGACAACTTCTATCCTTTATTGGCTTGGTAGTTCAGAGGCCTCCTTAGTAGGGCTGGCGATCAGAATGTCGTCTGCATATTGAAGGAGGGTTTCCTTTTCCAGAGGTAGAACTTTTAGGTCTTTAGCTAAGCTTTCCCCAAAGATGGTGTGGGAATTTTTGCACCCTTGGGGCCAGACGGCCCGGAAGTATTGTTTTAGTTGTATGTTGAGTCCTGCCACTCACAAGCCAAAATTTCTTGTGACTCTGGGACTAATGGAATACAAAAGAAGGCATCATTGAAGACTAATACAGAATACCATGTCCTCGTGGTTGGTAGAATGACCAGCACGGTATAGGAATTAGGAGCAACTGGAGGTATATACTCGGTGGCTTCACTGACTGTCCTGACATCCTTTACCAGGTCCCCAGCAGCCCATGGGGCTCTCGTGGTCAGACCAATCCCAGAATATGGAGCTCACCTGGGCAGGTACCCCACCCCCACCCCAGCCCACGGGGCTCTCGTGGTCAGGCCCCTCCCAGGATACAGAGCTACCCTTGCAGGTACCGTGGCAGGGCTGGGCACACAGGAACCGTGCACATAGCCCTCATTGCAGAGCACCCCCAGCTCACCTGTCGCTCAGAGCTGACACAGAGCACCTCAGAGCAGGACTTGAACTAACAAACAGCAGCTGCCACAGGTCTGTGACCCTGGGCATCACTCCGTGAGGCCTCCCTCCACCTGGTCTTCCAGAGACTTCCACTGCACTCGGGGCACCAGGCCTCTGTCTCCAACCACCACCCACCCCTCCTCTCCCTGACTCCTGGGTTCCTCTCATTAGGAGAGGGTTTTCTTGAAGTTGTCTCCCACTCATGGGCCAGATAAAATGATTAGAAAACAAGCCAAAGCTGCAGCCCCTTGTCTATCCTGACTCTCAGGAGCCCACACCTGTTCCTTGGACCTGGCCGGTTCAGCAAGTTCCATTTTCTGCAACTGTGAGCCCCTGAGGGGTGATGATTGGCTGACCTGGGCAGCCTTACCGTGCCGGCCAGCCCTCCCCAGGTGTGCCTGTGTTGAGATCAATATAAATACCACTCCAGGCAGCAAGAGCCCCTGCAGCTGTGCCTGACGCCATTTTCTCTGCCCTGTCAGCAGTCTCGGGGCTGGGCTGGTGGGAGGGAGTGAGAGGCCACGGCTTTGTGGGTGGCCCAGTGTGAGTGGGGCTCTGCTGGACTTTCTGCAGCAGTTGCCAGGCTGCCACCTGCTAAAGAAGAGGATGTGTCACCCATACCTGCTGCTGGAATTTCTCCCTGGGCAGAGGTGAGGAAGGAAAAATGCAGTGGGGGCAGAGACAGGACGGATATCTCAGGCAGGGAAAAGGAAATCTTCCAGAAGAGCACCCAGGGCCAGGACCATCCTGGCTGGCCTGCAGGCACCAAGTCAGCTGGCATGCTGTCACTCGTGTGGCTCCATGGCCCTTCCTCTAGGCTTTCAAGTCCTTGTATATATTCAGGTGTTTTACCTGGGAAGGGTGGGAACAGTTCAGCAGCAACTGGCCTGGGGCTCAGCTCACGTTTACTCACAGATGCCTCGGCACAGTGCCCCAGCTTTGCAATGAGGACGCTTGCTGTGTGGGGGCTGCTGGCTGAATGGGAGACGATTCCCCACCACTGACCAACTTCAGAATTGTTTACAACTGGAGCAAGTGCCCTGATACGGTTTTCCTCTGAGTAACTGGTGGGTTCTGTTATTTTTTTCTCTTTTTCGTTTTTGGTTCAAGGTAGATTTTATTCCTCTTTTTTGTATTTACAGATATAAGCATGGAAATAATTTATTCATATAAATACATGTATGTGAAGGGAATAATTGTTTTTTCTGTTTTATTTTTTAAATTTTATTTCTTTTTAATTTTTAATTTTATTTTATATTTTTATACAGCAGGTTCTTATTGGTTATCTATTTTATACATATAAATGTTTACATGCCAATCCCAATCTCTCAACTCCTCCCACCACCACTCCCCCAAGAGCTTTCCCCCCTTGTTGTCCATACGATTGTTGTCTACATCTGTTGCTCTATTTATGCCTTGCAAAACGGTTAATCTGTACAGTTTTTCTAGGTTCCACATATATGCATGAATATACAAGATTTGTTTTTCTCTTTCTGACTTACTTCACTCTGTATGACAGTCTCTAGATCCATCGACGTCTCTACAAATGACCCAATTCATTCCTTTCATGGCTTAGTAATATTCCATTTTATATATGTACCACAGCTTTATGCATTCGTCTGTCTGTGGGCATTTAGGTTGCTTCCATTACCTCGATATTGTAAATAGTGATGCAATGAACATTGCGGTGAATGACTCTTTTTGATTTATGGTTTTGTCTGGGTATATGTCCAGTACTGGGATTGCTGTATCATATTGTAATTCTATTATTAGTTTCTTAAGAAACTCCATATTGTTCTCCATAGTGACTGTATCAATTTATATTCCCAACAATAGTGGAAGAGGGTTCCTTTTCTCCACACCCTTTCCAGCATTTGTTGTTTGTAGATTTTCATATGATGCCCATTCTAACAGGTGTGAGGTGATACCTCATTGTTGAGTCCATTTAGTTGAGCAAGGGGTAGGTCTTGTCTATTACATATTTGGCTTATGGAACGGTATCTGTGCTAATTTCAAACTCTGGTTTCATGCAGTACCCCAACACACCTTTCCCCTTAAGCAAGCATAAGTTGGTTTTCTAAACTTGAGACCCTGTTCTGTTTTGTAATTCAGTTCATGTGTAGCCAAGTTTACATTCCGTGCATTAGTGATACCTTATGATGTTTCTTTTTCTGTGTGACTTATTTCACTGAGAATCATTGTGCCTCAATCCACTCATTATGCTGGTACAGGTCTGGTGACACAGATTTCATTGCTGAGTGGTATTCTGTTGTATGTAAGTACCGCAACTTCTTTATCAATTATTTGTTCTCTGGGATATTTAACTTGTACTGTACAAGAGGTTCCTGTAAACAGAGGCGTCCCAAATTTTGGGGTGGCTGTGTCTTTTTGATTTTAATTTCCCTAAGCTATAGGACCATAAGTGGAAATGCCCTAGACTCTGTTGCTTTGTTTTTCAGATGTATCAGGAAACACCATACACTTCTCCAGAGTGGCTGTTGGCAATTTACATCCTGCGCATCAGCATAACAAGGCTCCTTTTTCCCCATGGCCTGTCTTGCCTTTCTGGATTTTACACTTTTCTCAGATGGCCCTTTAGACTGGGGGGAAGTGACACTTCATAGTAGTTCGGATTTCCATTGCAAGCTTGCTTGGTTTGCCAAAAAGGGCATATGTGTTTTTTCCTGAATATATGCAGGAAAAAACTCATATGCCCTTTTTTGCCAAGTGCATCATTGTCGATGTTCTGCCTCTTTTCCTATGCTTTAAATGCAAATCCAGTCTACCTCCTGAAATCGGTTTCCTGAAATTCTGCCCCGCTTTCAAGTCCTCTTCGCAGCCTTACTTCAATATATTTTTGGACGTTATCTGTCATTTATAACTCTGCAGGTTTGTGAATTACAGGGCCCCTGAGCTCCTTTCTTCAACTCGCTTTCTTGTGAGCTGGCCGCAAACCCGCAAGACTGCTTCAGGCCCTAATCTGCTTCTGGCAGGGCACGCTGAGCCTTTGGTTAATTCCTCTTCCTGGTGGGAAATGAGTGTTAAATATGCCCGTCCAGACACCTATCTCACTCTCAACCCCTTGGTGATGTGGGTCCTCTGGTTTGTGGCCACCTTTGCTGGGTTCCTCACCTTTCGATGATGTGGGCCCACTAGTGTGAGGACACTCCTCCCTGGTTCTCATCCACGTGGTTATGTGGACCCCCTGGTGAGAGTCTGTTCCTGGCTGTGTTCCTCACCCTTCTGTGAGGGAGACCCTCTGCTGATAGGTCACTCCTGCATGGCTGGCACACATTGCCTTGGTGAAGTCAGCCGTGTGGTGGCAGTTGGAGCGTGCTGGGAATCTCCTCCCCCCGGTGATGAGGGCCCTCTTGCGTCAGACCCTAACTGCTGGGCTCACCAACTTTTCTTAGTGAGCCCAGTGATTCTTTGGCACTCCTCTTAGGATCCCATCTCCATGGGGATGTGGGCCTTCTGCTCTGAGGTCCCAACGGCTGGGTTGTTAACATTTTCATGATGTGGGCTCTCTGGTGTTAGTTCACAGAAGCCTGGATCCCATAGTCTCTGTGCTCTTGGCCGCCTGCTGGGAGGTTCCAACTGCTGGATTCCTCACTTTTTTAATTTTTTGGGCCCTCTGTTGTGAGGATCCTCCTGCCTGCCTCACTCCCAGCCCCTTCGTGATGTGTGTCGTCTGGTTTGAGGCCACATGTGCTGGGTTCCTCACCTTTCGATGATGTGGGACCAATGATCTTAGGAGACTCCTGCCTTGTTCACATCCCCTTGGTGATGTGGGCCCTCTGTTGAGAGTCTGATCCTGGCTGGGTTCCTCACCCATCTGTGAGATGGGCCGTCTGCTGTGAGGTCACTCCTGCCTGGCTTGCTCACCTCGCCTTGTGGACATGAGCCCTGTGGTGGCACTTGGAGCCTGCTGGGAGCCTCCTCCCCTCGGTGATGAGGGCCCTCTGGCGTCAGGCCCTAACTGCTGGGCTCCCCACATTTTGTGATGTGCGCCCAGTGGTGCGAGGACACTCCAGCCAGGTTCACATCCCCATTGGGATGTGGGCCTTCTGCTCTGAGGTCCCAACGCCTGGGTTGCTCACAGTTTCATGATGTGGGCTCTCTGCTGTTAGTTCACTCCTGCCTGCATCCCATAGCTTCTGTGCACTCGGCCGCCTGCTGGGAGGTTCCAACTGCTGGATTCCTCACATTTCTTATTCTTTGGGCCCTCTGTTTTTAGGCTACTCCTGCCTGCCTCACTCCCATTCCCTTTGTGATATGTGTCCTCTGATTTCAGGCCACATGTGCTGGGTTCCGCACCTTTCGATGATGTGGCCCCACTGGAGGGAAAACAGTCCTGACTGGTTCCCATCCCCTTGCTGATGTGGGCCCTCAGGTGAGAGTCTGATCCTGGCTGGGTTCCTCACCCTTCTGTGAGGTGGGCCCTCTGCTGTGAGGTCAATCATGCCTGTCTGGCACACGTCACCTTGGCAACGTGGGCCCTCTGGTGGCAGTTGGAGTGTGCTGGGATCCTCCTCCCCTCGGTGATGAGGGCCCTCTTGCCTTAGGTCATAACTACTGGGCTCCCCACATTTTCTGATTTGCGCCAAGTGAGTGAGGACACTCTTGCCAGGTTCCCATCCCCATGGGGATATGGGCCTTCTGCTCTGAGGTCAAAACGGCTGGCTTGCTCACAGTACCATGATGTGGGCCCTCTGCTGTGAGTTCACTCCGGCAAGGATCTCTTATCATCGGTGCTCTGAGCCGCCTGCTGGGAGGTTCCAACTGCTGGATTCCTCAACTTTTTTATTCTATGTGCCCTCTGTTGTGAGGCTCCTCCTGCCTGCCTCACTGCCAGCCCCTTGGTGATGACTGTCCTATGGCTTGAGGCCACATGTGCTGCGTTCCTCACCTTTCGATGATGTGGCCCCACTCGTGTGAGGACACTCCTGCCTGGTTCCCATCCCCTTGGTGAGGTGGGCCCTCTGGCGAGAGTCTAATCCTGGCTGGGTTCCTCAACGTTCTGTTAGGTAGGCCCTCTGCTGTGAGGTCACTCCTGCCTGGCTGGCACACGTCACCTTGGAGACGTGAGCCCTCTGGTGGCAGTTGGAGCGTGCAGGGTGCCTCCTCCTCTCGGTGATGACGGCCCTCTGGCGTCAGGCCCTAAATGGTGGGCTCCCCACATTTTCTGCTGTGCGCCCAGTGGTGCGAGGACACTCCAGCTAGGTTCCCATTACCATGGGGATGTGGGCCTTCTGTGCTGAGGTCCCAACGCCTGGGTTGCTCATAGTTTTATGATGTGGGCCCTCTGCTGTGAGTTCACTGTGGCCTGGATCCCATAGCCTTGGTGTTCTGGGCCACCTGCTGGAAGGTCTAAATGCTGGAATCCTCACGTTTTTTATATTATGTGCCCTGTGTTGTGAGGCTACTGCTGCCTGCCTCACTCCAAGGCCCTTGGTGTTGTGGGTCCTCTGGTTTGAGGACACATGTGCTGGGATCCTCACCTTAAGATGATGAGGCCCCACTGGTGTGAGGATAATCCTGACTGGTTCCCATCCCCTTTGTGATGTGGGTCCTCTGGTGAGAGTCTGATCCTGGCTGGGTTCCTCACCCATCTGTGAGGTGGGCCCTCTACTATCAGGTAACTCTTGCCTGGCTTGCTCACCTCGCCTTGTTGACATGAGCCCTCTGGTGGCACTTGGACCCTGCTGGGAGCCTCCTCACCTCTGTGATGAGGGCCCTCTGACGTCAGGCCCTAACTGCTGGGCTCCCCAACTTTTCTTAGTGAGCCCAGTGATGCTCGGGCACTCCTCTTAGGTTCCCATCTCCATGGGGATGTGGGCCTTCTGCTCTGAGGTTCCAACGGCTGGGTTGATCACAATTTCATGATGTGGGCTCTCTGCTGTTAGTTCACTGTGGCCTGGATCCCATAGCCTCTGTGCTCTTGGCTGCCTGCTGGGAGGTTCCAACTGCTCGATTCCTCAACTTTTGTATTCTATGGGTCCTGTTCTGTGATGCTCCTCCTGCCTGCCTCACTCGCAACCCTTCGTGATGTGGGTCTTCTGGTTTGAGGCCACATGTGCTGGGTTCCACAACTTTCAATGATGTGGCCCCACTGGTGTGAGGACACTCCTGCCTGGTTCCCATCCCCTTGGTGATGTGGGCCTTCTGGTGACAGTCTTATCCTGGCTGGGTTCCTCACTCTTCTGTGAGGTAGGCCCTCTGCTGTGAGGTCAATCCTGCCTGACTTGCACACATCACCTTGGCGACGTGGGCCCTCTGTTGGCATATGGAACCTGCTGGGAGCCTCCTGCCCTCGGTGATGACGGCCCTCTAGCACCAGGCCCTAACTGCTGGGCTCCCCACATTTTCTGATGTGAGCCCAGTGATGCCAGGACACTCCTGTCAGGTTCCCATCCCCATGGGGATGTGGGCTTTCTGCTCTGAGGTCCCAATGCCTGGGTTGCTCACAGTTTCATGATGTGGGCTCTCTGGTGTTAGTTCACTCCTGCCTGCATCCCATAGCTTCTGTGCTCTCGGCCGCCTGCTGGGAGGTTCCAAATGCTGGATTCCTCACCTTTTTTATTCTTTGGGCCCTCTGTTTTTAGGCTACTCCTACCTGCCTCACTCCCATCCCCTTTGTGATGTATGTCCTCTGATATGAGGCCACATGTGCTGGGTTCCTCACCTTTCGATGATGTGGCCCCACTGGTGGGAGGACAGTCCTGACTGGTTCCCATCCCCTTGGTGTTGTGGGCCCTCTGGTGAGAGTCTCATCCTGCCTCGGTTCCTCACCCTTCTGTGAGATAGGCCCTCTGCTGTGAGGTCACTACTGCCTGGCTGGCGCATGCCACCTTGTAGACGTGGGCCCTCTGTTGGCAGTTGGAACCTGCTGGGAGTCTCCTCCCCTCAGTTATGAGGGCCCCCTGGCGTCAGGCCCTAACTGCTGGGCTCCTAACATTTTCTGATATGTGCTAAGTGGTGCGAAGCCACTCCTGCCAGGTTCCCATCCCAATGGGGATGTGGACCTTCTGTTCTGAGGTCCCAACGGCTGGGCTGCTCACAGGTTCATGATGTGGGCCCTCTGCTGTGAGTTCACTGCGGCCTGGATCCCATAGCCTCAGTGCTCTGGGCCACTTGCTGGGAGGTTCCAACTGCTGGATTCCTCAACTTTTATATTCTATGGACCCTGTGTTGTGAGGCCGGTCCTGCCAGCCTCATTCCGAACCCCTTGGTGATGTGGTTCCTCTGGTTTGAGGCTACATGTGCTGGGATCCTCACCTTTTGATGATGTTGTCCCACTGGTGTGGGGACACTCCTGCCTGGTTCCCATCCCCTTGGTGATGTGGGCCCTCTGGTGAGAGTCTGATCCTGGCTGTGTTCCTCACCCTTCTGTGAGGTGGGCCCTCTGCTGTGAGGTCACTCCTGCCGGGCTGGCACACATCGCCTTGGCGACGTTGGCCCTCTGGTGGCAGCTGGAGCCTGCTGGGAGCCTCCTCCTCTCAGTGATGAGTGCCCTCTAGCGTCAGGCCCTAACTTCTGAGCACCCCACGTTTTCTGATGTGAGCCCAGTGATGCCAGGACACTCCTGTCATGTTCCCATCACCATGGGGATGTGGGCCTTCTGCTCTGAGGTCCCAATGTCTGGGTTGCTCACAGTTTCATGATGTGGGCTGTCTGGTGTTAGTTCACTCTGGCCTGGATCCCCTAGCCTCTGTGCTCTGGGCCGCCTGCTGGGAGGTTCCAAATGCTGGATTCCTCACCTTTCTTATTTTTGGGCCCTCTGTTATGAGGCTCCTCCTGCCTGCCTCACTCCCAGCCCCTTGGTGATGGGTGTCCTATGGTTTGAAGCCACATGTTCTGGGTTCCTCACCTTTAGATGATGTGGCCCTACTCATGTGAGGACACTCCTGCCTGGTTCCAATCCATTTGGTGATGTGGGCCCTCTGGTGCGAGTCTGATTCTGACTGGGTTCGTCACACTTCTCTGAGTTGGGCCCTCTGCTGTGAGGTCATTCGTGCCTGGTTGGCACACATCGCCTTGGCAACGTCAGCCCTCTGGTGGCAGTTGGAGCCTGCTGGGAGCCTCCTTCCCTTGGTGATGAGGGTCCTCTGGCATCAGGCCCTAACTGCTGGTCGCCCAAAATTTTCTGATACGTTCTCAGTGCTGCGAGGACACTCCTACCAGATTTCCATCCCCATGGGGATGTGGGCCTCCTGCTCTGAGGTCCCAATGGCTGGGTTGCTCAGTTTCATGACATGGGCCCTCTTCTGTGAGTTCACTGTGGCCTGGATCCCATAGCCTCGGTGCTCTGGGCTGCCTGCTGGGAGGTTCCAACTGCTCGATTCCTCACTTTTTTATTCTAGGGTCACAGTGTTGTGAGGCTAATCCTGCCTGCCTCACTCCGAGGCCCTTGGTGATGTGGGCCCTCTGGTGAGAGTCTGATGTTGGCTGGGTTTCTCACCCTTCTATGAGGTGGGACCTCTGCTGTGAGGTAACTCCTGCCTGGCTTCCTCACGTTGCCTTGGCAATGTGAGCCCTCAGGTGGCAGTTGGAGCCTGCTGGGAATGTCCTCCCCTCAGTTATGAGAGCTCTGGATAAAACACATATGCCCTTTTTTGCCAAGTGCATTATTTTCCAAGTTCTGTCTCTTTTCCTATGCTTTAAGAGCGACTCCCATGTACGTTCTGAAATCGGTTTCCAGCAATTCTGCCCCGCAATCAAGTGCTCTTCGCAGCTTTAATTCAGTATAATTTTGGATGATAGCTGTCATTTATAACTCCACATGTTTGTGAATTACAGTGCCCCTGAGCTCCTTTCTTCAAATCGCTTTCTTGTGAGCTGGCCACAAAACCGCAGGATCTCTTCAGGCCCTAATCTTGTTCCAGCACGGCACGTGGAGCCTTTGGTTCATTCGACTTCCTGGTGGGAAATGAGAGTTAAATTTGCCCGTCCAGACACCTACAGATAGTCTACCATTGTTTCTCCTTATTCCTGTTCATCTTCCGAAGAACTTGCAAACTGGGCCAAACGGGAGGTTAAAGGCACTGACTCTCCAAGTGGGGAGAGTGTTAGTAAAGCATCTGGAAAGTTGCACCGAGTAGCAGGGGACCAAAAACGAGATACATTTGAACACGTTTCCTGATCACATGGTGGATCATACTCTGGGTTACACATGCATGTTTTAGCTAAAGGAAGAATCCCTTACACCGGGAGAGTTGGGACCTATGGAATGGGTACCATGCAATATGAGTTCAAAGGGTCTGCATTTGCTCACCGAACCTCACCAATCCTATCAATGCTGCGTTTCTGCCGCTGTACACATGCTTAATTCTCTTACGGAGACATATCAATCCATAGGTTTTAAGATTCTTACAAGTCAGGTATATTATTAGGCGTTTAATATGGCGTGTTGAGTCCACTTCATTGAGTAGTACCTCTTGTCTATTACAAGTAGTACCTTGTCTATTACAAATAGTACCTCTTGTCTATTACAAGTAGTACAAGTAAGTCTATTACTAAGTAGTACATCTTGTCTATTACATATTTGGCTTATGGAACGGTATCTGTGCTAATTTCAATCTCTGGTTTTATGCAGCACCCCAACTCACCTTTCCCCTTAAGCAAGCATAAGTTGGTGTTCTACATTTGAGACCCTGTTCTGTTTTCTAATTCAGTTCCTGTGTAGCCAAGTTTACATTCCGTGTAGTAGTGATATCTTATGATGTTTCTTTTTCTGTGTGACTTATTTCACCTAGAATCATCGTACCTGAATCCACTCAGTATGCTGCTATGGGGCTGATGACATAGATTTCATTGCTGAGTGATATTGCATTGTACGTAAGTACCACAACTTCTTTATCCATTTTTCGCTTTCTGTGATATTGAACATGAACTTTAAACGAGGTTCTTGTAAACAGAGCCGTCCCAAACTTTGGGGTCGCTGTGTCTTTTTGATTTTAATTTCCCTAAGCTATAGGACCATAAGTGGAAGTGCCCTAGGCTCTGTTGCTTTGTTTTCTAGATGTTTCAGGAAACACCATACACTTCTCCAGAGTGGCTGTTGGCAATTTACATCCCGCCCATCAGCATAACAAGGCTCCCAGTTCTCCTTGGCCTGTCCTGCCTTTCTGGATTTTACACTTTATTCAGATGGCCCTTTTGACCAGGGGGCAGTGAGACTTCATTGTAGTGCAGATTTCCTTTGCAAGCTTGCCTGGTTGGCCAAAAAGGGCGTATGCGTTTTTTCCTGAATATATTCAGGAAAAAACGCATACACCCTTTTTGGCCAAGTGCATCATTGTGGACGTTCTGCCTCTTTTCCTATGCTTTACATGCAATTCCAGTCTACCTCCTGAAATCGGTTTCCTGCAATTCTGCCCCGCTTTCAAGTCCTCTTGGCAGCCTTACTTCAACATATTTTTGAACGATAGCTGTCATTTATAACTCTGCAGGTTTGTGAATTACAGTGCCCCTGAGCTCCTTTCTTCAACTCGCTTTCTTGTGAGCTGGCCGCAACATCGCAAGATTGCTTCAGGCCCTAGTGTAGTTCCGGCACAGCACTCTGAGCCTTTGGTTAATTCCTCTTTCTGGTGGGAAATGAGAGTTAAATTTGCCCGTCCAGACACCTCCAGCTAGTCTCTCATTGGTTCTCCCTATTCCTGTTCATCTTACGCAGAAATTGCAAACTGGGCCAAACAGGAGGTTAAAGGCACTGACTCTCCAAGTGGGGAGAGTGTTAGTAAAGCTTCTGAAATATTGCACCCGAGTACCAGGGGACGAATACTGAGACACATTTGAATGCGTTTCCCGATCACACGGTGGATCATACTCTGGGTTCCACATGCATGTTTTAGCTGAGGGAAGAATCCCTTAAACCTGGAGAGTTGAGACGCATGGAATGGGTACCATGCAATATGACTTCAAAGGGTCTGCATTTGCCCACCGAACCTCACCAATCCTATCACTGCTGTGTTTATGCCGCTGTACACACGCTTGATTCCCTTCGGAGACATATCAATCCATACGTTTTAGGATTCTTACTAGTCAGCTATATTCTTAGGTGTTTAATATGGGGTGTTGAGTCACTTCGTTGAGCAAGGAGTAGCTCTTGTCTATTACATATTTGGCTTATGGAACGGTATCTGTGCTCATTTCAATCTCTGGTTTTATGCAGCACCCCAACTCCCCTTTCCCCTTAAGCAAGCATAAGTTGGTGTTCTACATTTGAGACCCTGTTCTGTTTTGTAATTCAGTTCCTGTGTAGCCAAGTTTACATTCCGTGTAGTAGTGATATCTTATGATGTTTCTTTTTCTGTGTGACTTATTTCACTTAGAATCATCGTAACTGAATCCACTCATTATGGTGCTACGGGGCTGATGACATAGATTTCATTCCTGAGTGATATTGCTTTCTACGTAAGTACCACAACTTCTTTATCCTTTTTTCGCTTTCTGTGATATTGAACGTGTACCATAAACGAGGTTCTTGTAAACAGAGCCGTCCCAAACTTTTGGGTGGCTGTGTCTTTTTGATTTTAATTTCCCTAAGCTATAGGACCATAAGTGGAAATGCCCTAGGCTCTGTTGCTTTGTTTTTTATATGTTTCAGGAAACACCATACACTTCTCCAGAGTGGCTGTTGGCAATTTACATCCCGCCAATCAGCATAACAAGGCTGACAGCTCTCCATGGCCTGTCCTGCCTTTCTGGATTTTACACTTTTTTCAGATGGCCCTTTTGACCGGGGGCAGTGAGACTTCATTGTAGTGCAGATTTCCTTTGCAAGCTTGCTTGGTTGGCCAAAAAGGGCGTATGCGTTTTTTCCTGAATATATTCAGGAAAAAACGCATACGCCCTTTTTGGCCAAGTGCATCATTGTGGACATTCTGCCTCTTTTCCTATGCTTTACATGCAATTCCAGTCTACCTCCTGAAATGGTGTCCTGCAATTCTGCCCCGCTTTCAAGTCCTCTTGGCAGCATTACTTCAATATATTTTTGGACGATAGCTGTCATTTATAACTCTGCAGGTTTGTGAATTACAGTGCCCCTGAGCTCCTTTCTTCAACTCGCTTTCTTTGAGCTTGCCACAACACCGCAGGATTGCTTCAGGCCCTAGTGTAGTTCCGGCATGGCACGCTGAGCCTTTGGTTAATTCCTCTTCCTGGTGGGAAATGAGAGTTAAATTTGCCCGTCCAGACACCTCCAGCTAGTCTCTCATTGGTTCTCCCTATTCCTGTTCATCTTCCGCAGAAATTGCAAACTGGGCCTAACAGGAGCTTAAAGGCACTGACTCTCCAAGTGGGGAGAGTGTTAGTAAAGCGTCTGGAATGTTGCACCGAATAACAGGGGACAAAAACTGAGAAACATTTGAACACGTTTCCCGATCACACAGTGGATCATACTCTGGGTCCGACAGGCATGTTTTAGCTGAAGGAAGAATCCCTTAAACCTGGAGAGTTGAGACCCATGGAATGGGTACCATGCAATATGACTTCAAAGGGTCTGCATTTGCTCACCGAACCTCACCAATCCTATCACTGCTGCCTTTACGTGGCTGTTCACACGCTTGATTCTCTTTCGGAGACATATGAATCCATAGGTTTTAAGATTCTTACTAGTCAGGCATATTCTTAGGCGTTTAATATGGGGTGTTGAGTCCACTTCGTTGAGCATGGAATAGCTCTTGTTTATTACATATTTGGCTTATGGAACGGTATCTGTGCTAATTTCAATCTCTGGTTTTATGCAGCACCCCAACTCACCTTTCCCCTTAAGCAAGCATAAGTTGGTTTTCTACATTTGAGACCCTGTTCTGTTTTCTAATTAAGTTCCTGTGTAGCCAAGTTTACATTCCGTGTAGTAGTGATATCTTATGATGTTTCTTTTTCTGTGTTACTTATTTCACCTAGAATCATCGTACCTGAATCCACTCATTATGCTGCTATGGGGCTGATGACATAGATTTCATTGCTGAGTGATATTGCATTGTACGTAAATACCACAACTTCTTTATCCATTTTTCGCTTTCTGTGATATTGAACATGAACTGTAAACGAGGTTCTTGTAAACAGAGCCGTCCCAAACTTTGGGGTAGCTGTGTCTTTTTGATTTTAATTTCCCTAAGCTATAGGACCATAAGTGGAAGTGCCCTAGGCTCTGTTGCTTTGTTTTTATATGTTTCAGGAAACACCATACACTTCTCCAGAGTGGCTGTTGGCAATTTACATCCCGCCCAGCAGCATAACAAGGCTCCCAGTTCTCCATGGCCTGTCCTGCCTTTCTGGATTTTACACTTTTTTCAGATGGCCCTTTTGACCGGGGGGAAGTGAGACTTCATTGTAGTGCAGATTTCCTTTGCAAGCTTGCTTGGTTGGCCAAAAAGGGCGTATGCGTTTTTTCCTGAATATATTCAGGAAAAAACGCATACGCCCTTTTTGGCCAAGTGCATCATTGTGGACGTTCTGCCTCTTTTCCTATGCTTTACATGCAATTCCAGTCTACCTCCTGAAATTGGTTTCCTGCAATTCTGCCCCGCTTTCAAGTCCTCTTGGCAGCCTTACTTCACTATAATTTTGGACGATAGCTGTCATTTATAACTCTGCAGGTTTGTGAATTACAGTGTCCCTGAGCTCCTTTCTTCAACTCACTTTCTTGTGAGCTGGCCGCAACACTGCAGGATTGCTTCAGGCCCTAGTGTGGTTCCGGCACGGCACGCTGAGCCTTTGGTTAATTCCTCTTTCTGGTGGGAAATGAGAGTTAAATTTGCCCGTCCAGACACCTCCAGCTAGTCTCTCATTGGTTCTCTCTATTCCTGTTCATCTTCCGCGGAAATTGCAAACTGGGCCAAACAGGAGGTTAAAGGCACTGACTCTCCAAGTGGGGAGAGTGTTAGTAAAGCGTCTGGAATGTTGCTCTCGAGTACCAGGGGTTAAAAACTGAGACACATTTGAACACGTTTCCCGATCACACGGAGGATCATACTCTGGGTTCCACATGCATGTTTTAGCTGAAGGAGGAATCCCTTAAACCTGGAGAGTTGAGACCCATGGAATGGGTAGCATGCAATATGACTTCAAAGGTTATGAATTTGCTCACCGAACCTCACCAATCCTATCACTGCTACGTTTATGCCGCTGTACACACGCTTGATTGTCTTTCGGAAACATATCAATTCATACATTTTAAGATTCTTACTAGTCAGGTATATTCTTAGGTGTTTAATATGGGGTGTTGAGTCACTTCGTTGAGCAAGGAGTAGCTCTTGTCTATTACATATTTGGCTTATGGAATGGTATCTGTGCTAATTTCAATCTCTGGTTTTATGCAGCACTCCAACTCACCTTTCCCCTTAAGCAAGCATAAGTTGGTTTTTTACATTTGAGACCCTGTTCTGTTTTGTAATTCATTTCCTGTGTAGCCAAGTTTACATTCCGTGTAGTAGTGATATCTTATGATGTTTCTTTTTCTGTGTGACTTATTTCACCTAGAATCATCGTACCTGAATCCACTCATTATGCTGCTACGGGCCTGATGACATAGATTTCATTGCTGAGTGATATTGCATTGTACGTAAGTACCACAACTTCTTTATCCATTTTTCGCTTTCTGTGATATTGAACTTATACCCTAAACGAGGTTCTTGTAAACAGAGCCGTCCCAAACTTTGGGGTGGCTGTGTCTTTTTGATTTTAATTTCCCTAAGCTATAGGACCATAAGTGGAAGTGCCCTAGGATCTGTTGCTTTGTTTTGTAGATGTTTCAGGAAACACCATACACTTCTCCAGAGTGGCTGTTGGCAGTTTACATCCCGCCCATCAGCATAACAAGGCTCCCAGTTCTCCATGGCCTGTCCTGCCTTTCTGGATTTTACACATTTTTCAGATGGCCTTTTGACCGGGGGGCAGTGAGACTTCTTTGTAGTGCAGATTTCCTTTGCAAGCTTGCTTGGTTGGTCAAAAAGGGCGTATGCGTTTTTTCCTGAATATATTCAGGAAAAAACGCATACGCCCTTTTTGGCCAATGCATCATTGTGGACGTTCTGCCTCTTTTCCTATGCTTTAAATGCAATTCCAGTCTAACTCCTGAAATCGGTTTCCTGCAATTCTGCCCCGCTTTCAAGTCCTCTTGGCAGCCTCACTTCAATATATTTTTGGACGATAGCTGTCATTTATAACTCTGCAGGTTTGTGAATTACAGTGCCCCTGAGTTCCTTTCTTCAACTCGCTTTCTTGTGAGCTGGCCACAACACCGCTGGATTGCTTCAGACCCTAGTGTGGTTCCGGCATGGCACGCTGAGCCTTTGGTTAATTCCTCTTCCTGGTGGTAAATGATAGTTAAATTTGCCCGTCCAGACACCTCCAGCTAGTCTCTCACTGGTTCTCCCTATTCCTGTTCATCCTACGCAGAAATTGCAAATTGGGCCAAACAGGAGGTTAAAGGCACTGACTCTCCAAGTGGGGAGAGTGTTAGTAAAGCGTCTGGAATGTTGCACCCGAGTACCAGGGGACGAAAACTGAGACACATTTGAACATGTTTCCTGATCACACGGTGGATCATACTCTGGGTTCCACATGCATGTTTTAGCTGAGGGAAGAATCCCTTAAACCTGGAGAGTTGAGACCCATGGAATGGGTAGCATGCAATATGACTTCAAAGGGTCTGCATTTGCTCACCGAACCTCACCAATCCTATCACTGCTGCATTTATGCCGCTGTACACACGCTTGATTCTCTTTCGGAGACATATCAATCCATAGGTTTTAAGATTCTTACTAGTCAGGTATATTCTTAGGCGTTTCATATGGGGTGTTGCGTCCACTTCGTTGAGCAAGGAGTAGCTCTTGTCTATTACATATTTGGCTTATGGAACGGTATCTGTACTCATTTCAATCTCAGGTTTTATGTAGCACCCCAACTCACCTTTCCCCTTAAGCAAGCATAAGTTGGTTTTCTACATTTGAGACCCTGTTCTGTTTTGTAATTCAGTTCCTGTGTAGCCAAGTTTACATTCCGTGTATTAGTGATATCTTATGATGTTTCTTTTTCTGTGTGACTTATTTTACTTAGAATCATCGTACCTGAATCCACTCATTATGCTGCTACAGGCCTGATGACATAGATTTCATTGCTGAGTCATATTGCATTGTACGTAAGTACCACAACTTCTTTATCCGTTTTTCGATTTCTGTGATATTGAACTTGTACCGTAAACGAGGTTCTTGTAAACAGAGCCGTCCCAAACTTTGGGGTGGCTGTGTCTTTTTGATTTTAATTTCCCTAAGCTATAGGACCATAAGTGGAAGTGCCCTAGGCTCTGTTGCTTTGTTTTTTAGATGTTTCAGGAAACACCATACACTTCTCCAGAATGGCTATTGGCAATTTACATCCCGCCCATCAACATAACAAGGCTCCCAGTTCTCCATGGCCTGTCCTGCCTTTCTGGATTTTACACTTTTTATAGATGGCCCTTTTGACCTGGGGGCAGTGAGACTTCATTGTAGTGCAGATTTCCTTTGCAAGCTTGCTTGGTTGGCCAAAAAGGGCGTATGCGTTTTTTCCTGAATATATTCAGGAAAAAACGCATACGCCCTTTTTGGCCAAGTGCATCATTGTGGACGTTCTCCCTCTTTTCCTATGCTTTCAATGCAATTCCAGTCTACCTCCTGAAATCGGTTTCTGCAATTCTGCCCCTCTTTCAAGTCCTCTTGGCACCCTTACTTCAATATATTTTTGGACGATAGCTGTCATTTATAACTCTGCAGGTTTGTGAATGACAGTGCCCCTGAGCTCCTTTCTTCAACTCGCTTTCTTGTGAGCTGGTCGCAACACCGCTGGATTGCTTCAGGCCCTAGTGTGGTTCCGGCACGGCATGCTGAGCCTTTGGTTAATTCCTCTTTCTGGTGGGAAATGAGAGTTAAATTTGCCTGTCCAGACACCTCCAGCTAGTCTCTCATTGGTTCTCCCTATTCCTGTTCATCTTACGCAGAAATTGCAAACTGGGCCAAACAGGAGGTTAAAGGCACTGACTCTCCAAGTGGGGAGAGTGTTAGTAAAGCGTCTGGAATGTTGCACCCGAGTACCAGGGGACGAAAACTGAGACACATTTGAACACGTTTCCCGATCACACGGTGGATCATACTCTGGGTTCCACATGCATGTTTTAGCTGAAGGAAGAATCCCTTAAACCTGGAGAGTTGAGACCCATGGAATGGGTAGCATGCAATATGACTTCAAAGGGTCTACATTTGCTCACCGAACCTCACCAATCCTATCACTGCTGCGTTTATGCCGCTGTACACACGCTTGATTCTCTTTCGGAGACATATCAATCCATAGGTTTTAAGTTTCTTACTAGTCAGGTATATTCTTAGGCGTTTAATATGGGGTGTTGAGTCCACTTCGTTGAGCAAGTAGTAGCTCTTGTCTATTACATATTTGGCTTTTGGAACGGTATGTGTGCTAATTTCAATCTCTGGTTTTATGCAGCAACCCAACTCACCTTTCCCCTTAAGCAAGCATAAGTTGGTTTTCTACATTGAGACCCTGTTCTGTTTTGTAATTCAGTTCCTGTGTAGCCACGTTTACATTCCGTGTATTAGTGATAGTTATGATGTTTCTTTTTCTGTGTGACTTATTTCAGTTAGAATCATCATACCTGAATAGACTCATAACATAACAACATAACAAGGCTCCCAGTTCTCCATGGCCTATCCTGCCTTTCTGGATTTTACAATTTTTACAGATGGCCCTTTTGACCGGGGGGCAGTGAGACTTCATTGTAGTGCAGATTTCCTTTGCAAGCTTGCTTGGTTGGCCAAAAAGGGCGTATGCGTTTTTTCCTGAATATATTCAGGAAAAAACTCATACGCCCTTTTTGGCCAAGTGCATCATTGTGGACGTTCTGCCTCTTTTCTTATGCTTTACATGCAATTCCATTCTACTTCCTGAAATCCGTTTCTTGCAATTCTGCCCCGCTTTCAAGTCCTCTTGGCAGCCTTACTTCAATATCTTTTTGGACTATAGCTGTCATTTATAACTCTGCAGGTTTGTGAATTACAGTGCCCCTGAGCTCCTTTCTTCAACTCGCTTTCTTGTGAGCTGGCCACAACACCAGTGGATTGCTTCAGGCCCTAATGTGGTTCCGGCATGGCACGCTGAGTCTTTGGTTAATTCCTCTTCCTGGTGGTAAATGAGAGTTAAATTTGCCCGTCCAGACACCTCCAGCTAGTCTGTCACTGGTTCTCCCTATTCCTGTTCGTCTTACGCAGAAATTGCAAACTGGACCAAACATGAGGTTAAAGGCACTGACTCTCCAAGTGGGGAGAGTGTTAGTAAAGCGTCTGGAATGTTGCACCCGAGTAACAGGGGACGAAAACTAAGACACATTTGAACACGTTTCCCGATCACACGGTGGATCATACTCTGGGTTCCACATGCATATTTTAGCTGAAGGAAGAATCCCTTAAACCTGGAGAGTTGAGACCCATGGAATGGGTACCATGCAATATGACTTCAAAGGGTCTGCATTTGCTCACCGTACCTCACCAATCCTATTACTGCTGCGTTTATGCCGCTGTACACACGCTTGATTCTCTTTCGGAGACATATCAATCCATAGGTTTTAAGATTCTTACTAGTCAGGTATATTCTTAGGCGTTTAATATGGGGTGTTGAGTCCACTTCGTTGAGCAAGGAGTAGCTCTTGCCTATTACATATTTGGGTTATGGAACGGTATCTGTGCTAATTTCAATCTCTGGTTTTATGCAGCACCCCAACTCACCTTTCCCCTTAAGGAAGCATAAGTAGGTTTTCTACATTGAGACCCTGTTCTGTTTTGTAATTCAGTTCCTGTGTAGCCACGTTTACATTCCGTGTATTAGTGATACTTATGATGTTTCATTTTCTGTGTGACTTATTTCACTTAGAATCGTCGTACCTGAATCCACTCATTATGCTGCTTCGGGCCTGATGACATAGATTTATGGTGAGTGATATTGCATTGTACGTAAGTACCACAACTTCTTTATCCATTTTTCGCTTTCTGTGATATTGAACTTGTACCATAAACGAGGTTCTTGTAAACAGAGCCATCCCAAACTTTGGGGTGGCTGTTTCTTTTTGATTTTAATTTCCCTAAGCTATAGGACCATAAGTGGAAGTGCCCTAGGCTCTGTTGCTTTGTTTTTTAGATGTTTCAGGAAACACCATACACTTCTCCAGAGTGGCTGTTGGCAATTTACATCCCGCCCAGCAGCATAACAAGACTCCCAGTTCTCCATGGCCTGTCCTGCCTTTCTGGATTTTACACTTTTTTCCGATGGGCCTTTTGACCGGGGGGCAGTGAGACTTCATTGTAGTGCAGATTTCCTTTGCAAGCTTGCTTGGTTGGCCAAAAAGGGCGTATGCGTTTTTTCTTGAATATATTCAGGACAAACGCATACGCCCTTTTTGGCCAAGTGCATCATTGTGGACGTTCTGCCTCTTTTCCTATGCTTTAAATGCAATTCCAGTCTACCTCCTGAAATCGGCTTCCTGCAATTCTGCCCCGCTTTCAAGTCCTGTTGGCCGCCTCACTTCAATATATTTTTGGACGATAGCTGTCATTTATAACTCTGCAGGTTTGTGAATTACAGTGCCCCTGAGTTCCTTTCTTCAACTCGCTTTCTTGTGAGCTGGCCACAACACCGCTGGATTGCTTCAGACCCTAGTGTGGTTCCGGCACGGCACGCTGAGGCTTTGGTTAATTCCTCTTCCTGGTGTGAAATGAGAGTTAAATTTGCCAGTCCAGACACCTCCAGCTTGTCTCTCATTGGTTCTCCCTATTCCTGTTCATCTTACGCAGAAATTGCAAACTGGGCCAAACAGGAGGTTAAAGGCACTGACTCTCCAAGTGGGGAGAGTGTTAGTAAAGCGTCTGGAATGTTGCTCCCGAGTACCAGGGGACGAAAACTGAGACACATTTGAACACGTTTCCTGATCACACGGTGGATCATACTCTGGGTTCCACATGCATGTTTTAGCTGAGGGAAGAATCCCTTAAAACTGGAGAGTTGAGACCCATGGAATGGGTAGCATGCAATATGACTTCAAAGGGTCTGCATTTGCTCACCGAACCTCACCAATCCTATCACTGCTGTGTTTATGCCGCTGTACACACGCTTGATTCTCTTTCGGAGACATATCAATCCATAGGTTTTAAGATTCTTAATAGTCAGGTATATTCTTAGGCGTTTCATATGGGGTGTTGCGTCCACTTCGTTGACCAAGTAGTAGCTCTTGTCTATTACATATTTGGCTTATGGAACGGTATCTGTACTCATTTCAATCTCAGGTTTAATGCAGCACCCCAACTCACCTTTCCCCTTAAGCAAGCATAAGTTGGTTTTCTACATTTCAGACCCTGTTCTGTTTTGGAATTCAGTTCCTGTGTAGCCAAGTTTACAGTCCGTGTATTAGAGATACTTATGATGTTTCTGTTTCTGTGTGACTTATTTCACTTAGAATCATCGTACCTGAATCCACTCATTATGCTGCTACGGGCCTGATGACATAGATTGGATTGCTGAGTGATATTGCATTGTACGGAAGTACCACAACTTCTTTATCCATTTTTCGCTTTCTGTGATATTGAACTTGTACCATAAACGAGGTTCTTGTAAACAGAGCCGTCCCAAATTTTGGGGTGGCTGTGTCTTTTTGATTTTATTTTCCCTAACTATAGGACCATAAGTGGAAGTGCCCTAGGCTCTGTTGCTTTGTTTTTTAGATGTTTCAGGAAACACCATACACTTCTCCAGAGTGGCTGTTGGCAATTTACATCCCGCCCAGCAGCATAACAAGGCTCCCAGTTCTCCATGGCCTGTCCTGCCTTTCTGGATTTTACACTTTTTTCAGATGGCCCTTTTGACAGGGGGCCAGTGAGACTTCTTTGTAGTGCAGATTTCCTTTGCATGCTTGCTTGGTTGGCCAAAATGTGCGTATGCGTTTTTTCCTGAATATATTCAGGACAAACGCATACGCCCTTTTTGACCAAGTGCATCATTGTGGACGTTCTGCCTGTTTTCCTATGCTTTAAATGCAATTCCAGTCTACCTCCTGAAATCGGTTTCCCGCAATTATGCCCCGCTTTCAAGTCCTCTTGGCAGCCTCACTTCAATATATTTTTGGACGATAGCTGTCATTTATAACTCTGCAGGTTTGTGAATTACAGTGCCCCTAAGTTCCTTTCTTCAACTCGCTTTCTTGTGAGCTGGCCACAACACCGCTGGATTGCTTCAGACCCTAGTGTGGTTCCGGCACGGCACGCTGAGGCTTTGGTTAATTCCTCTTCCTGGTGTGAAATGAGAGTTAAATTTGCCAGTCCAGACACCTCCAGCTTGTCTCTCATTGGTTCTCCCTATTCCTGTTCATCTTACGCAGAAATTGCAAACTGGGCCAAACAGGAGGTTAAAGACACTGACTCTCCAAGTGGGGAGAGTGTTAGTAAAGCGTCTGGAATGTTGCTCCCGAGTACCAGGGGACGAAAACTGAGACACATTTGAACACGTTTCCCGATCACACGGTGGATCATACTCTGGGTTCCACATGCATGTTTAGCTGAAGGAAGAATCCCTTAAACCTGGAGAGTTGAGACCCATGGAATGGGTACCATGCAATATGACTTCAAAGGGTCTGCGTTTGCTCACCGAACCTCATCAGTCCTGTCACTGTTGCATTTATGCCGTTGTACACACGCTTGTTTCTCTTTCGGAGACATCAAAATCCATAGGTTTCAAAATTCTTACTAGTCAGGTATATTCTTAGGCGTTTAATATGGGGTGTTGGTCCACTTCGTTGAGGAAGGAGTAGCTCTTGTCTATTACATATTAGGCTTATGGAACTGTATCTGTGCTAATCTCAATCTCTGGATTTATGCAGCACCCCAACTCACCTTTCCCCTTAAGCAAGCATAAGTAGGTTTTCTACATTTCAGACCCTGTTCTGTTTTGTAATTCAGTTCCTGTGTAGCCAAGTTTACATTCCGTGTAGTAGTGATATCTTATGATGTTTCTTTTTCTGTGTGACTTATTTCACTTAGAATCATCGTACCTGAATCCACTCATTATGCTGCTACGGGCCTGATGACATAGATTTCATTGCTGAGTGATATTGCATTGTACGTAAGTACCACAACTTCTTTATCCGTTTTTCGATTTCTGTGATACTGAACTTGTACCGTAAAAGACGTTCTTGTAAACAGAGCCGTCCCAAACTTTGGGGTGGCTGTGTCTTTTTGATTTTAATTTCCCTAAGCTATAGGACCATAAGTGGAAGTGCCCTAGGCTCTGTTGCTTTGTTTTTTAGATATTTCAGGAAACACCATACACTTCTCCAGAATGGCTGTTGGCAATTTACATCCCGCCCATCAACATAACAAGGCTCCCAGTTCTCCATGGCCTGTCCTGCCTTTCTGGATTGTACAATTTTTATAGATGGCCCTTTTCACCAGGGGGCAGTGAGACTTCATTGTAGTGCAGATTTCCTTTGCAAGCTTGCTTGGTTGGCCAAAAAGGGCGTATGCGTTTTTTCCTGAATATATTCAGGAAAAAACGCATACGCCCTTTTTGGCCAAGTGCATCATTGTGGACGTTCTGCCTCTTTTCCTATGCTTTACATGCAATTCCAGTCTACCTCCTGAAATCGGTTTCCTGCAATTCTGCCCCGCTTTCAAGTGCTCTTGGCACCCTTACTTCAATATATTTTTGGACGATAGCTGTCATTTATAACTCTGCAGGTTTGTGAATGACAGTGCCCCTGAGCTCCTTTCTTCAACTCGCTTTCTTGTGAGCTGGTCACAACACCGCTGGATTGCTTCAGGCCCTAGTGTGGTTCCGGCACGGCACGCTGAGCCTTTGGTTAATTCCTCTTTCTGGTGGGAAATGAGAGTTAAATTTGCCCGTCCAGACACCTCCAGCTAGTCTCTCATTGGTTCTCCCTATTCCTGTTCATCTTACGCAGAAATTGCAAACTGGGCCAAACAGGAGGTTAAAGGCACTGACTCTCCAAGTGGGGAGAGTGTTAGTAAAGCGTCTGGAATGTTGCACCCGAGTACCAGGGGACGAAAATTGAGACACATTTGAACACGTTTCCCGATCACACGGTGGATCATACTCTGGGTTCCACATGCATGTTTTAGCTGAAGGAAGAATCCCTTAAACCTGGAGAGTTGAGACCCATGGAATGGGTAGCATGCAATATGACTTCAAAGGGTCTACATTTGCTCACCTAACCTCACTAATCCTATCACTGCTGCGTTTATGCCGCTGTACACACGCTTGATTCTCTTTCGGAGACATATCAATCCATAGGTTTTAAGATTCTTACTAGTCAGGTATATTCTTAGGCGTTTAATATGGGGTGTTGAGTCCACTTCGTTGAGCAAGGAGTAGCTCTTGTCTATTACATATTTGGCTTTTGGAACGGTATCTGTGCTTATTTCAATCTCTGGTTTTATGCAGCACCCCAACTCACCTTTCCCCTTAAGCAAGCATAAGTTGGTTTTCTACATTGAGACCCTGTTCTGTTTTGTAATTCAGTTCCTGTGTAGCCAAGTTTACATTCCGTGTATTAGTGATACTTATGATGTTTCTTTTTCTGTGTGACTTATTTCACTTAGAATCATCGTACCTGAATCCACTCATTATGCTGCTACGGGCCTGATGACATAGATTTCATTGCTGAGTGATATTGCATTGTACGTAAGTAGCACAAATTCTTTATACATTTTTCACTTTCTGTGATATTGAACTTGTACTGTAAACGAGGTTCTTGTAAACAGAGCCGTCCCAAACTTTGGGGTGGCTGTGTCTTTTTGATTTTATTTTCCCTAACTATAGGACCATAAGTGGAAGTGCCCTAGGCTCTGTTGCTTAGTTTTGTAGATGTTTCAGGAAACACCATACACTTCTCCAGAGTGGCTGTTGGCAATTTACATCCCGCCCAGCAGCATAACAAGGCTCCCAGTTCTCCATGGCCTGTCCTGCCTTTCTGGATTTTACACTTTTTTCAGATGGCCCTTTTGACCGGGGGGCAGTGAGACTTCATTGTAGTGCAGATTTCTTTGCAAGCTTGCTTGGTTGGCCAAAAAGGCCGTATGCGTTTTTTCCTGAATATATTCAGGACAAACGCATACGCCCTTTTTGGCCAAGTGCATCATTTTGGACGTTCTGCCTCTTTTCCTACGCTTTAAATGCAATTCCAGTCTACCTCCTAAAATCGGTTTCCTGCAATTCTGCCCCGCTTTCAAGTCCTCTTGGCAGCCTCACTTCAATATATTTTTGGACGATAGCTGTCATTTATAACTCTGCAGGTTTGTTAATTACAGTGCCCCTGAGTTCCTTTCTTCAACTCGCTTTCTTGTGACCTGGCCACAACACCGCTGGATTGCTTCAGACCCTAGTGTGGTTCCGGCATGGCACGCTGAGTCTTTGGTTAATTCCTCTTCCTGGTGGTAAATGAGAGTTAAATTAGCCTGTCCAGACACCTTCAGCTAGTCTCTCACTGGTTCTCCCTATTCCTGTTCATCTTACGGAGAAATTGCAAATTGGGCCGAACAGGAGGTTAAAGGCACTGACTCTCCAAGTGGGGAGAGTGTTAGTAAAGCGTCTGCAATGTTGCACCCGAGTACCAGGGGACGAAAACTGAGACTCATTTGAACACGTTTCCCGATCACACGGTGGATCATACTCTGGGTTTCACATGCATGTTTTAGCTGAGGGAAGAATCCCTTAAACCTGGAGAGTTGAGACCCATGGAATGGGTACCATGCAATATGACTTCAAAGGGTCTGCATTTGCTCACCGAACCTCATCAATCCTATCACTGCTGCTTTTATGCCGTTGTACACATGCTTGATTCTCTTTCGGAGACATAAAAATCCATAGGTTTCAAGATTCTTACTAGTCAGGTATATTCTTAGGCGTTTAATATGGGGTGTTGAGTCCACTTCGTTGAGCAAGGAGTAGCTCTTGTCTATTACATATTTGGCTTATGGAACGGTATCTGTGCTAATCTCAATCTCTGGTTTTATGCAGCACCCCAACTCACCTTTCCCCTTAAGCAAGCATAAGTTGGTTTTCTACATTTGAGACCCTGTTCTGTTTTGTAATTCAGTTCCTGTGTAGCCAAGTTTACATTCCGTGTAGTAGTGATATCTTATGATGTTTCTTTTTCTGTGTGACTTATTTCACTTAGAATCATCGAACCTGAATCCACTCATTATGCTGCTACGGGCCTGATGGCATAGATTTCATTGCTGAGTGATATTGCATTGTACGTAAGTACCACAACTTCTTTATCCATTTTTCGCTTTCTGTGATATTGAACTTGTACCGTAAATGAGGTTCTTGTAAACAGAGCTCTCCCAAACTTTGGGGTGGCTGTGCTTTTTGATTTTAATTTCCCTAAGCTATAGGACCATAAGTGGAAGTTCCCTAGGCTCTGTTGCTTTGTTTTTTAGATGTTTCATGAAACACCATAAACTTCTCCAGAGTGGCTGTTGGCAATTTACATCCCGCCCATCAGCATAACAAGGATCCCAGTTCTCCATGGCCTGTCCTGCCTTTCTGGATTGTACACTTTTTTCAGATGGCCCTTTTCACCGGGGGGCAGTGAGACTTCATTGTAGTGCAGATTTCCTTTGCAAGCTTGCTTGGTTGGCCAAAAAGGGCCTATGCGTTTTTTCCTGAATATATTCAGGAAAAAACGCATAGGCCCTTTTTGGCCAAGTGCATCATTGTGGACGTTCTGCCTCTTTTCCTATGCTTTACATGCAATTCCAGTCTACCTCCTGAAATCGGTTTCCTGCAATTCTGCCCCGCTTTCAAGTCCTCTTGGCAGCCTTACTTCAATATATTTTTGGACGATAGCTGTCATTTATAACTCTGCAGGTTTGTGAATGACAGTGCCCCTGAGCTCCTTTCTTCAACTCGCTTTCTTGTGAGCTGGCCGCAACACCGGTGGATTGCTTCAGGCCTTAGTGTGGTTCCGGCACGGCATGCTGAGCCTTTGGTTAATTCCTCTTCCTGGTGTGAAATGAGAGTTAAATTTGCCCATCCAGACACCTCCAGCTAGTCTCTCATTGGTTCTCCCTATTCCTGTTCATCTTACGCAGAAATTGCAAACTGGGCCAAACAGGAGGTTAAAGACACTGACTCTCCAAGTGGGGAGAGTGTTAGTAAAGCGTCTGGAATGTTGCTCCCGAGTACCAGGGGACGAAAACTGAGACACATTTGAACAAGTTTCCCAATTACACGGTGGATCATACTCTGGGATCCACATGCATGTTTTAGCTGAGGGAAGAATCCCTTAAACCTGGAGAGTTGAGACCCATGGAATGGGTAGCATGCAATATGACTTCAAAGGGTCTGCATTTGCTCACCGAACCTCACCAGTCCTATCACTGTTGCGTTTATGCAGCTGTACACAGGCTTGATTCTCTTTTGGAGACATATCAATCCATAGGTTTTAAGATTCTTACTAGTCAGTATATTCTTAGGCGTTTAATATGGGGTGTTGAGTCCACTTCGTTGAGCAAGGAGTAGCTATTCTCTATTACATATTTGGCTTATGGAACGGTATCTGTACTCATTCAATCTCTGGATTTATGCAGCACCCCAACTCACCTTTCCCCTTAAGCAAGCATAAGTTGGTTTTCTACATTGAGACCCTGTTCTGTTTTGTAATTCAGTTCCTGTGTAGCCACGTTTACATTCCGTGTAGTAGTGATACTTATGATGTTTCTTTTTCTGTGTGACTTATTTCACTTAGAATCATCGTACCTGAATCCACTCATTATGCTGCTACGGGCCTGATGACATAGATTTCATGGTGAGTGATATTGCATTGTACGTAAGTACCAGAATTTCTTTATCCATTTTTCGCTTTCTGTGATATTGAACTTGTACCATAAACGAGGTTCTTGTAAACAGAGGCGTCCCAAATTGGGGTGGCTGTGTCTTTTTGATTTTAATTTCCCTAAGCTATAGGACCATAAGTGGCAGTGCCCTAGGCTCTGTTGCTTTGTTTTTTAGATGTTTCAGGAAACACCATACACTTCTCCCGAGTGGTTGTTGGCAATTTACATCCCGCCCAGCAGCATAACAAGGCTCCCAGTTCTCCATGGCCTGTCCTGCCTTTCTGGATTTTACACTTTTTACAGATGGCCCTTTTGACCGGGGGGCAGTGAGACTTCATTGTAGTGCAGACTTCCTTTGCAAGCTTGCTTGGTTGGCCAAAAAGGGCGTAAGCGTTTTTTCTTGAATATATTCAGGACAAACGCATATGCCCTTTTTGGCCAAGTGCATCATTGTGGACGTTCTGCCTCTTTTCCTATGCTTTAAATGCAATTCCAGTCTACCTCCTGAAATCGGTTTCCTGCAATTCTGCCCCGCTTTCAAGTCCTCTTAGCAGCCTCACTTCAATATATTTTTGGACGATAGCTGTCATTTATAACTCTGCAGGTTTGTGAATTACAGTGCCCCTGAGCTCCTTTCTTCAACTCGCTTTCTTGTGAGCTGGCCGCAACACCGGTGGATTGCCTCAGGCCCTAGTGTGGTTCCGGCATGGCACGCTGAGCCTTTGGTTAATTCCTCTTCCTGGTGGGAGTTAAATTTGCCCATGCAGACACCTCCAGCTAGTCTCTCATTGGTTCTCCCTATTTCTGTTCATCTTACGCAGAAATTGCAAAGTGGGCCAAACAGGAGGTTAAAGGCCCTGACTCTCCAAGCCTAATATTCCATTGTGTACATGGACCACTTCTTCTTGGTGCGTTTTTCTGTTGATGGGCATTTTGGTTTCTTCCAGCTCTTGGCTATGGTACATGTTGCTACAGTGAAGGATTGCCAGCCTGTGTCTTTTTGATTCAGGTCTACTCAGCGGATAGGCCCATCAGTGGGCCTAGCAGATCACAGAGTAGCTCAAGTTTTACCTTTAAACACACCTCCATTTTGTTCTCTGTACTGGCTGTTACCAGGTTACATCCCATCAGCAGCTAGAGGGTACACAGTTCTCTAAAACCCCTTCAGCATTTATACTATGTAGACTTCTTTGATGATGATCCTTCTGACGGCTGTGAAGTGAATGTGTTTCTAGACTGGATTTGCATGGCTTTATGAATTCCTGACGTTGAGCGTTTTTCCATGTCTTTTTCTATAACAACAAATAAAGAGACAGAATATAAATTGTGCATAAAATATGCCTCTTGAAATTGTCGTTTTGAAATATGGATGTCTTTTGAGATTTTTGCTCGATTTATGACCGAAGGATTGTTTTGAGGACAGGTGTCATTTACAAGCCTGCAATTATTTTGACTGTCAAGTAACCATTACAGCTGCAGTTAGAGCTGCTGTTGTGTGAAACGGCCACAAGGCGGCAGCAGTTCTCGTTAACCAAATCTGGTTACTAGGGAAACAGAGCCTCAATGGAAGTCCTGTTCTAGGTTGCAAATTAGAATGCAATGGGCCAGGAAAAAGCCCCTTATGTTTATATCTCACTAAATATTGTTCTTTTTTTAAATTTAATTTTCATTGTTTATCACAGCAAGTGTGATTACAATGTTTTGCTTGTTTTAGGTGTGCAAGATGTGGTTGTTTTCCACATATACATATCTCTTTTCTTCTTTGGATCCTTTTCCCATTTTAGGTTATGACACAATGTTGAGTAGTCTTCTCTTGGTATTCTGTAGGTCTTTGGTGATTATATACTTCACCTGTGTTTGTATATCTCTGTTAACTCTGACATCCTAATGTATCCAATCCTCACACCTTTCCATTGGTGAACCATAAGTTTGTTTAATGAATCTGTGATTGCCTTTCTCTGTGGAAATATCTTCACTGGTATCAATTTTTAGGTAACACCTATAAGTGATATCACAGGATACGTGTCTTTCCCTTTCTGACTTACTACAAGTTGCGTGATTACTTCTAGTCTCATCTGTGGTGATGCAAATGGCATTGTGTCATTTTTTTCCTTGGCTAATATTCCATCTGTACGTGGACCAGTTTTTCTTTGTCCACTCACCTGTTGATGGACTTTTGGGTTGCTTCCATGTCTTGGTTATTGTAACACTGCTGAAATGCACATTTGCCTGCCTGTGTCTTTCAACTATGTCTTCTTCGGTTATAGGCCCAGGAGAGGGCCTGCTGGATCATATGGTAGCAAAATATTTACCTTGTAAAGGCGTCTCCATTCTGTTCTCATTAGTGGCTATTACCAGGTTATGTTCCACTTAAATTTGAGGGTATGCCCTTGTCCACAACCCTTTCAGCATTTATTGTTTGTAGTTTTTCTGCTGATGTTTATTCTGACAGGTGTGAGCTGACACCTCTTTGAGGTTGGATTTGCATGCATCTCATAATCCCTTGAAATTGAACTTTCAGGCATGTCCTCTTTTTTTTCAAGCTGTGAGTAGCGCTTACCTCTTCAAATGGTTTTCTTGAAGTATGTGTCACATTTTGAAATATTTTGGCCATTACCTCCCTGAAGATATTCTGAGGGCAGGTTTCATTTACAGCCCTCCAGTACTTGTGCATATGAAGTGACCATTAGCACAGGTTTTAAACCTGCTGTTGCAGGTATCGGCCATTGGGCGGCAGCATTTCTCCTTTCCCCATTCTGGGAATTACGGAAAGAGTCCTTCCTGCCAGTTGTGTTCATCAGTTGTATATTAGAGAGGAATATGCCCGGACAAACCCCCAAAAGCTGATGTCTCCTTACTTACGTTTGGTTTCTAAATTGAAATTATATATTTTCTTTATTGGAGTAATATTCCATTGTGTACATGGACCACTTCTTCTTTGTGCCTTCCTCTGTTGACAGACATTTTTGTTGCTTCCAAGTGTTGGCTGTGGTAAATATTGCTGGAGTGCAGGATTGCCACCCTGTGTCTTTTGGATTCTCATCCTCTCAGGTGATAGGCCCAGCAGTGGGTATGCTTGATTGAATGGTAGCTCAATATTTACCTTATCAAGGCACCTCCTTTGTGGTTTCATTACTGGTTCTTACCATGTCCCACTGAGAAACGAGGGTGCACATTTCTCCACAACCCCTTCAGCATTTATTGTTTGCAGAATTTTTGCTGATGGCCATTATGACTGGTGTGAGCTGATAGGTTTTTGTCATTTGGATTTGCATGTCTTTAATAATTCCTAATGTTCAGCATTTTTCCATGCTTTGTTTTCTCTCTGTTACACAAAAACAGAAAAAAACTGTGAGTACAATAAACCACTTGAAGTGGTCTTCTGGGAAGGCTGCCCTGTTTTGAATTTTTCGTCGATTTTTGACCCCAGGAATTTTTTGAGAACAGGTGATATTTACAGGCTTGTAATGAGTGTGAATATTTAGTGACCACTACTACTGGCTTTAAAGGTGCTGTTGGGGGAAACGGCCACAAGGCGGCAGCATTTCTCCGTTCCCAAAAGTGGTTTCTAGGGCAGCACAACATTTCTGGCAGTTGTGTTCCCAGGTTGTAAATTAGAATGGAATGTGCTAGGAAAAAGACCCGTAAGTTAATATTCCATTATTTCTTGTTCGATATTTTAGTCTTTTTAAATCGAGGTAATATTTAGAATATTGTTTGTCCTAGGTGTATACAATCTGGTTCATTTGTACATTACATATATATATATATATATATATACACACACACACACACACACACACATATGTAATATATTCATGTGCAGATACTCTTCCCATGTAAATTATTGCAGAGTGCTCCATTGACCTCCCTTGCTATATGGTCGGTCTCTTTGATAAATGTATTTAGTAGGTATTTGTACACATATGGTAACCCTAATCTTAATTTTCCATACCACCCACCTTTCCATTTACATAAGCATAGTTTCTTTTCTAAGTCTGTGAGTTTCTTTCTCTGGGAAAATGCTATCATATTTGTCAGTTGTTAGATAACGCCTATAAGTGATATCATACTATATGTCTTTTTCTTTCTGACCTACGGCATGTTCTGAGATTATATCTAGGCTCATAAATGGTGCCTCAACGAGCAGTGTTTCACTGTTTTCCATGGCTAATATTCCATTATGTACATGGACCACTTCTTCTTTATCCATTCATCCATTGATGGACATGTTGGTTGCTTCCGTGTCTTGGCTATTGTGAAAAATCCTGCAGTGAAGCTGTTGCAGCCTGTGCTTTCTCGACTCTGGTATTTTCAGGTGAGAGGTTCAGCGGTTGACCTGCTGAATGGAATGCTGGCTCAATTTTTACTTTTAAACACAGCTCCTTTCTGTTCTCACTACTGGCTCTTACCACTTTACATCTCAGCAGCAGCTAGAGGGTACACAGTTCTCTAAAACCCCTTCAGCATTTATTGTTTGTAGACCTTTGGCTGATGGTAGTTGACGTGTGTGTGTTGAAATCTTTTTGTAGGCTAGATTTGCATGAGTTTAAAAATTTATGTTGTTGAGCTTTTATCCATTTTCCTTGTTTTTAGAAAAATAATGAGTAAAATTTACCTCTTCATACTATCTCCTTGAAAATTTTGCCAGTTGTGAATTTTTGAGGGCAGTTGTCCTTTACTGTCCTGAGTCCTTGTGAATGTTAAGTGACCGTTAGCTGTGGTTTTAAAGCCGCTCTTGTGGGAAACGGCCACAAGGCGGCAGCATTTCTACATTTCCAACTCTGGGTTTTTGGGCAACAGAGGGTTCCTGGAAATCGTGTTTGTAAGCTGCAAATTAGAGCAGAATGTGCCACGGCAAACTCCCAAGAGCTTATGTCTCCTTACTTCTTGTTTGTTTTTTACATTTAATTTTTATTTATTATCACAGCAAATTGGATAAAAATACTGTGTTTTGTCTAGGTGTACGGAATCTGGTTCATTATATCAATGTATTGATCTATTCAACTTTGGATCCTTTCCCATGTAGGTTATTACAGAGTGTTGAGTACACCTCTTTTAGCATTCCATAGGTATTTTGTGATTATATATTTCATATGTATTACTACATGTCTGTTAACCCCCATATCCTAATTCATACATTCCTTACACCTTTCCATTTGGCTAAACATAATTTGGTTTTCTGAGTCTATGAGTGTCCTTCTCTTGGAAATTATTTCATGGGTATCAATTTTTAGGTAACACCTATAAGTGATGTAATAGGATATCTGTCTTTCGTTTTCTTTCTTACTTCAGGTAGGGTGATTATCTCTAGATCCTTCTATGGTGGTGCCAATGGCATTGTTCCATGCTTTTTCATGGCTAATATTCCATTGTGTACATGGACCACTTCTTCTTGGTGCATTTTTCTGTTGATGGACATTTTGGTTTCTTCCAGCTCTTGGCTATGGTACATGTTGCTGCAGTGAAGGATTGCCAGCCTGTGTCTTTTTGATTCAGGTCTACTCAGTGGATAGGCCCATCAGTGGGCCTACGAGATCACATACTAGCTCAAGGTTTACCTTTAAACACACCTCCATTTTGTTCTCTGTACTGGCTGTTACCAGGTTACATCCCATCAGCAGCTAGAGGGTACACAGTTCTCTAAAATCCCTTCAGCATTTATACTATGTAGACTTTTTTGCTGATGATCCTTCTGACGGCTGTGAGGTGAACGTGTTTGTAGACTGGATTTGCATGGCTTTATGAATTCCTGACGTTGAGCGTTTTTCCATGTCTTTTTCTATAACAACAAAAAAAGAGACAGAATATAAAATGTGCATAAAATATGCCTCTTGAAATTGTCGTTTTGAAATATGGATGTCTTTTGAGATTTTTGCTCGATTTACGACCAAAGGATTGTTTTGAGGACAGGTGTCATTTACAGGCCTGCAATTATTTTGACTATCAAGTAACCATTACAGCTGCAGTTAGAGCTGCTGTTGTGTGAAACGGCCACAAGGCGGCAGCAGTTCTCGTTAACCAAATCTGGTTACTAGGGAAACAGAGCCTCAATGGAAGTCCTGTTCTAGGTTGCAAATTAGAATGCAATGGGCCAGGAAAAAGCCCCTTATGTTTATATCTCACTAAATATTGTTCTTTTTTTAAATTTAATTTTCATTGTTTATCACAGCAAGTGTGATTATAATGTTTTGCTTGTTTTAGGTGTGCAAGATGTGGTTGTTTTCCACATATACATATCTCTTTTCTTCTTTGGATCCTTTTCCCATTTTAGGTTATGACACAATGTTGAGTAGTCTTCTCTTGCTATTCCGTAGGTCTTTGGTGATTATATACTTCACCTGTGTTTGTATATCTCTGTTAACTCTGACATCCTAATGTATCCAATCCTCACACCTTTCCATTGGTGAACCATAAGTTTGTTTAATGAATCTGTGATTGCCTTTCTCTGTGGAAATATCTTCACTGGTATCAATTTTTAGGTAACACCTATAAGTGATATCACAGGATACGTGTCTTTCGCTTTCTGACTTACTACAAGTTGCGTGATTACTTCTAGACTCATCTATGGTGATGCAAATGGCATTGTGTCATTTTTTTCCTTGGCTAATATTCCATCTGTACGTGGACCAGTTTTTCTTTGTCCACTCACCTGTTGATGGACTTTTGGGTTGCTTCCATGTCTTGGTTATTGTAACACTGCTGAAATGCACATTTGCCTGCCTGTGTCTTTCAACTATGTCTTCTTCGGTTATAGGCCCAGGAGAGGGCCTGTTGGATCATATGGTAGCAAAATGTTTACCTTGTAAAGGCGTCTCCATTCTGTTCTCATTAGTGGCTATTACCAGGTTATGTTCCACTTAAATTTGAGGGTATGCCCTTGTCCACAACCCTTTCAGCATTTATTGTTTGTAGTTTTTCTGCTGATGTTTATTCTGACAGGTGTGAGCTGACACCTCTTTGAGGTTGGATTTGCATGCATCTCATAATCCCTTGAAATTGAACTTTCAGGCACGTCCTCTTTTTTTCAAGCTGTGAGTAGCGCTTACCTCTTCAAATGGTTTTCTTGAAGTATGTGTCACATTTTGAAATATTTTGGCCATTACCTCCCTGAAGACATTCTGAGGGCAGGTTTCATTTACAGCCCTCCAGTACTTGTGCATGTGAAGTGACCATTAGCACAGGTTTTAAAGCTGCTGTTGCAGGTATCGCCCATTGGGTGGCAGCATTTCTCCTTTCCCCATTCTGAGAATTACGGAAAGAGTCCTTCCTGCCAGTGGTGTTCCTCGGTTGTATATTAGAGAGGAATGTGCCCGGACAAACCCCCAAAAGCTGATGTCTCCTTACTTACGTTTGGTTTCTAAATTGAAATTATATATATATTTTTGGAGTAATATTCCATTGTGTACATGGACCACTTCTTCTTTGTGCCTTCCTCTGTTGACAGACATTTTTGTTGCTTCCAAGTGTTGGCTGTGGTAAATATTGCTGGAGTGCAGGATTGCCACCCTGTGTCTTTTGGATTCTCATCCTCTCAGGTGATAGGCCCAGCAGTGGGTATGCTTGATTGAATGGTAGCTCAATATTTACCTTATCAAGGCACCTCCTTTGTGGTTTCATTACTGGTTCTTACCATGTCCCACTGAGAAACGAGGGTGCACATTTCTCCACAACCCCTTCAGCATTTATTGTTTGCAGAATTTTTGCTGATGGCCATTATGACTGGTTTGAGCTGATAGGTTTTTGTCATTTGGATTTGCATGTCTTTAATAATTCCTAATGTTCAGCATTTTTCCATGCTTTGTTTTCTCTCTGTTACACAAAAACAGAAAAAAACTGTGAGTACAATAAACCACTTGAAGTGGTCTTCTGGGAAGGCTGCCCTGTTTTGAATTTTTCGTCGATTTTTGACCCCAGGAATTTTTTGAGAACAGGTGACATTTACAGGCTTGTAATGAGTGTGAATACTTAGTGACCACTACTACTGGCTTTAAAGGTGCTGTTGGGGGAAACGGCCACAAGGCGGCAGCATTTCTCCGTTCCCAAAAGTGGTTTCTAGGGCAGCACAACATTTCTGGCAGTTGTGTTCCCAGGTTGTAAGTTAGAATGGAATGTGCTAGGAAGAAAACCCGTAAGTTAATATTCCATTATTTCTTGTTCGATTTTTTAGTCTTTTTAAATCGAGGTAATATTTAGAATATTGTTTGTCCTAGGTGTATACAGTCTGGTTCATTTGTACATTACATATATATATATATATATATATATACACACACACACACACACACACAATGTAATATATTCATGTACAGATACTCTTCCCATGTAAATTATTGCAGAGTGCTCCATTGACCTCCCTTGCTATATGGTCGGTCTCTTTGATAAATGTATTTAGTAGGTATTTGTACACATATGGTAAGCCTAATCTTAATTTTCCATACCACCCACCTTTCCATTTACATAAGAATAGTTTGTTTTCTAAGTCTGTGAGTTTCTTTCTCTGTGAAAATGCTGTCATTTTTGTCAGTTGTTAGATAACGCCTTTAAGTGATATCATACTATATGTCTTTTTCTTTCTGACTTATGGCATGAGCTGAGATTATATCTAGGCTCATAAATGGTGCCTCAACGAGCAGTGTTTCACTGTTTTCCATGGCTAATATTCCATTATGTACATGGACCACTTCTTCTTTATCCATTCATCCATTGATGGACACTTTGGTTGCTTCCGTGTCTTGGCTATTGTGAAAAATCCTGCAGTGAAGCTGTTGCAGCCTGTGCCTTCTCGACTCTGGTATTTTCAGGTGAGAGGTTCAGCGGTTGACCTGCTGAATGGAATGCTGGCTCAATTTTTACTTTTAAACACAGCTCCTTTCTGTTCTCACTATTGGCTCTTACCACTTTACATCTCAGCAGCAGCTAGAGGGTACACAGTTCTCTAAAACCCCTTCAGCATTTATTGTTTGTAGACCTTTGACTGATGGTAGTTGACGTGTGTGTGTTGAAATCTTTTTGTAGGCTAGATTTGCATGAGTTTAAAAATTTATGTTGTTGAGCTTTTATCCATTTTCCTTGTTTTTAGAAAAATAATGAGTAAAATTTACCTCTTCATACTATCTCCTTGAAAATATTGCCAGTTGTGAATTTTTGAGGGCAGTTGTCCTTTACTGTCCTGAGTCCTTGTGAATGTTAAGTGACCGTTAGCTGTGGTTTTAAAGCCGCTCTTGTGGGAAACGGCCACAAGGCGGCAGCATTTCTACATTTCCAACTCTGGGTTTTTGGGCAACAGAGGGTTCCTGGAAATCGTGTTTGTAAGCTGCAAATTAGAGCAGAATGTGCCACGGCAAACTCCCAAGAGCTTATGTCTCCTTACTTCTTGTTTGTTTTTTACATTTAATTTTTATTTATTACTACAGCTAATTGGATAAAAATACTGTGTTTTGTCTAGGTGTACGGAATCTGGTTCATTATATCAATGTATTGATCTATTCAACTTTGGATCCTTTCCCGTGTAGGTTATTACAGAGTGTTGAGTACACCTCTTTTAGCATTCTATAGGTATTTTGTGATTATATATTTCATATGTATTACTACATGTCTGTTAACCCCCATATCCTAATTCATACATTCCTTACACCTTTCCATTTGGTTAAACATAATTTGGTTTTCTGAGTCTATGAGTGTCCTTCTCTTGGAAATTATTTCATGGGTATCAATTTTTAGGTAACACCTATAATGATGTAATAGGATATCTGTCTTTCGTTTTCTTTCTTACTTCAGGTAGGGTGATTATCTCTAGATCCTTCTATGGTGGTGCCAACGGCATTGTTCCATGCTTTTCCATGGCTAATATTCCATTGTGTACATGGACCACTTCTTCTTGGTGCATTTTTCTGTTGATGGGCATTTTGGTTTCTTCCAGCTCTTGCCTATGGTACATGTTGCTACAGTGAAGGATTGCCAGCCTGTGTCTTGTTGATTCAGGTCTACTCAGCGGATAGGCCCATCAGTGGGGCTACCAGATCACAGAGTAGCTCAAGGTTTACCTTTAAACACACCTCCATTTTGTTCTCTGTACTGGCTGTTACCAGGTTACATCCCATCAGCAGCTAGAGGGTACACAGTTCTCTAAAACCCCTTCAGCATTTATACTATGTAGACTTTTTTGCTGATGATCCTTCTGACGGCCGTGAGGTGAATGTGTTTCTAGACTGGATTTGCATGGCTTTATTAATTCCTGACGTTGAGCGCTTTCCATGTCTTTTTCTATAACAACAAAAAAAAAGACAGAATATAAAATGTGCATAAAATATGCCTCTTGAAATTGTCGTTTTGAAATATGGATGTCTTTTGAGATTTTTGCTCGATTTACGACCGAAGGATTGTTTTGAGGACAGGTGTCATTTACAGGCCTGCAATTATTTTGACTATCAAGTAACCATTACAGCTGCAGTTAGAGCTGCTGTTGTGTGAAACGGCCACAAGGCGGCAGCAGTTCTCGTTAACCAAATCTGGTTACTAGGGAAACAGAGCCTCAATGGAAGTCCTGTTCTAGGTTGCAAATTAGAATGCAATGGGCCAGGAAAAAGCCCCTTATGTTTATATCTCACTAAATATTGTTCTTTTTTAAATTTAATTTTCATTGTTTATCACAGCAAGTGTGATTACAATGTTTTGCTTGTTTTAGGTGTGCAAGATGTGGTTGTTTTCCACATATACATATTTCTTTTCTTCTATGGATCCTTTTCCCATTTTAGGTTATGACACAATGTTGAGTAGTCTTCTCTTGCTATTCCGTAGGTCTTTGGTGATTGTATACTTCACCTGTGTTTGTATATCTCTGTTAACCCTGACATCCTAATGTATCCAATCCTCACACCTTTCCATTGGTGAACCATAAGTTTGTTTAATGAATCTGTGATTGCCTTTCTCTGTGGAAATATCTTCACTGGTATCAATTTTTAGGTAACACCTATAAGTGATATCACAGGATACGTGTCTTTCCCTTTCTGACTTACTACAAGTTGCGTGATTACTTCTAGTCTCATCTGTGGTGATGCAAATGGCATTGTGTCATTTTTTTCCTTGGCTAATATTCCATCTGTACGTGGACCAGTTTTTCTTTGTCCACTCACCTGTTGATGGACTTTTGGGTTGCTTCCATGTCTTGGTTATTGTAACACTGCTGAAATGCACATTTGCCTGCCTGTGTCTTTCAATTATGTCTTCTTCGGTTATAGGCCCAGGAGAGGGCCTGTTGGATCATATGGTACCAAATGTTTACCTTGTAAAGGCGTCTCCATTCTGTTCTCATTAGTGGCTCTTACCAGGTTATGTTCCACTTAAATTTGAGGGTATGCCCTTGTCCACAACCCTTTCAGCATTTATTGTTTGTAGTTTTTCTGCTGATGTTTATTCTGACAGGTGTGAGCTGACACCTCTTTGAGGTTGGATTTGCATGCATCTCATAATCCCTTGAAATTGAACTTTCAGGCATGTCCTCTTTTTTTTCAAGCTGTGAGTAGCGCTTACCTCTTCAAATGGTTTTCTTGAAGTATGTGTCACATTTTGAAATATTTTGGCCATTACCTCCCTGAAGACATTCTGAGGGCAGGTTTCATTTACAGCCCTCCAGTACTTGTGCATATGAAGTGACCATTAGCACAGGTTTTAAAGCTGCTGTTGCAGGTATCGGCCATTGGGCGGCAGCATTTCTCCTTTCCCCATTCTGGGAATTACAGAAAGAGTCCTTCCTGCCACTGGTGTTCCTCGGTTGTATATTAGAGAGGAATGTGCCCGGACAAACCCCCAAAAGCTGATGTCTCCTTACTTACGTTTGGTTTCTAAATTGAAATTATATATTTTTTTTATTGGAGTAATATTCCATTGTGTACATGGACCACTTCTTCTTTGTGCCTTCCTCTGTTGACAGACATTTTTGTTGTTTCCAAGTGTTGGCTGTGGTAAATATTGCTGGAGTGCAGGATTGCCACCCTGTGTCTTTTGGATTCTCATCCTCTCAGGTGATAGGCCCAGCAGTGGGTATGCTTGATTGAATGGTAGCTCAATATTTACCTTATCAAGGCACCTCCTTTGTGGTTTCATTACTGGTTCTTACCATGTCCCACTGAGAAACGAGGGTGCACATTTCTCCACAACCCCTTCAGCATTTATTGTTTGCAGAATTTTTGCTGATGGCCATTATGACTGGTGTGAGCTGATAGGTTTTTGTCATTTGGATTTGCATGTCTTTAATAATTCCTAATGTTCAGCATTTTTCCATGCTTTGTTTTCTTTCTGTTAAACAAAAACAGAAAAAAACTGTGAGTATAATAAACCACTTGAAGTGGTCTTCTGGGAACGCTGCCCTGTTTTGAATTTTTCATTGATTTTTGACCCCAGGATTTTTTTGAGAACAGGTGACATTTACAGGCTTGTAATGAGTGTGAATATTTAGTGACCACTACTACTGGCTTTAAAGGTGCTGTTGGGGGAAACGGCCACAAGGCGGCAGCATTTCTCCATTCCCAAAAGTGGTTTCTAGGGCAGCACAACATTTCTGGCAGTTGTGTTCCCAGGTTGTAAATTAGAATGGAATGTGCTAGGAAAAAGACCCGTAAGTTAATATTCCATTATTTCTTGTTCGATTTTTTAGTCTTTTTAAATCGAGGTAATATTTAGAATATTGTTTGTCCTAGGTGTATACAGTCTGGTTCATTTGTACATTACATATATATATATATATATATATATATACACACACACACACACACACACACACACACACAATGTAATATATTCATGTACAGATACTCTTCCCATGTAAATTATTGCAGAGTGCTCCATTGACCTCCCTTGCTATATGGTCGGTCTCTTTGATAAATGTATTTAGTAGGTATTTGTACACATATGGTAACCCTAATCTTAATTTTCCATACCACCCACCTTTCCATTTACATAAGAATAGTTTGTTTTCTAAGTCTGTGAGTTTCTTTCTCTGTGAAAATGCTATCATTTTTGTCAGTTGTTAGATAATGCCTTTAAGTGATATCATACTATATGTCTTTTTCTTTCTGACTTACGGCATGTTCTGAGATTATATCTAGGCTCATAAATGGTGCCTCAACGAGCAGTGTTTCACTGTTTTCCATGGCTAATATTCCATTATGTACATGGACCACTTCTTCTTTATCCATTCATCCATTGATGGACACTTTGGTTGCTTCCGTGTCTTGGCTATTGTGAAAAATCCTGCAGTGAAGCTGTTGCAGCCTGTGCCTTCTCGACTCTGGTATTTTCAGGTGAGAGGTTCAGCGGTTGACCTGCTGAATGGAATGCTGGCTCAATTTTTACTTTTAAACACAGCTCCTTTCTGTTCTCACTATTGGCTCTTACCACTTTACATCTCAGCAGCAGCTAGAGGGTACACAGTTCTCTAAAACCCCTTCAGCATTTATTGTTTGTAGACCTTTGGCTGATGGTAGTTGACGTGTGTGTGTTGAAATCTTTTTGTAGGCTAGATTTGCATGAGTTTAAAAATTTATGTTGTTGAGCTTTTATCCATTTTCCTTGTTTTTAGAAAAATAATGAGTAAAATTTACCTCTTCATACTATCTCCTTGAAAATTTTGCCAGTTGTGAATTTTTGAGGGCAGTTGTCCTTTACTGTCCTGAGTCCTTGTGAATGTTAAGTGACCGTTAGCTGTGGTTTTAAAGCCGCTCTTGTGGGAAACGGCCACAAGGCGGCAGCATTTCTACATTTCCAACTCTGGGTTTTTGGGCAACAGAGGGTTCCTGGAAATCGTGTTTGTAAGCTGCAAATTAGAGCAGTATGTGCCACGGCAAACTCCCAAGAGCTTATGTCTCCTTACTTCTTGTTTGTTTTTTACATTTAATTTTTATTTATTATCACAGCAAATTGGATAAAAATACTGTGTTTTTTCTAGGTGTACGGAATCTGGTTCATTATATCAATGTATTGATCTATTCATCTTTGGATCCTTTCCCGTGTAGGTTATTACAGAGTGTTGAGTACACCTCTTTTAGCATTCCATATGTATTTTGTGATTATATATTTCATATGTATTACTACATGTCTGTTAACCCCCATATCCTAATTCATACATTCCTTACACCTTTCCATTTGGTTAAACATAATTTGGTTTTCTGAATCTATGAGTGTCCTTCTTTTGGAAATTATTTCATGGGTATCAATTTTTAGGTAACACCTATAAGTGATGTAATAGGATATCTGTCTTTCGTTTTCTTTCTTACTTCAGGTAGGGTGATTATCTCTAGATCCTTCTATGGTGGTGCCAATGGCATTGTTCCATGCTTTTCCATGGCTGATATTCCATTGTGTACATGGACCACTTCTTCTTGGTGCATTTTTCTGTTGATGGACATTTTGGTTTCTTCCAGCTCTTGGCTATGGTACATGTTGCTGCAGTGAAGGATTGCCAGCCTGTGTCTTTTTGATTCTGGTCTACTCAGCGGATAGGCCCATCAGTGGGCCTACCAGATCACATGGTAGCTCAATTTTTACCTTTTAACGGACCTCCATTGTGTTCTCACTACTGGCTGTTACCAGGTGACATTCCACCAGCTGCTAGAGGGTACGCAGTTCTCTAAAACCCCTTCAGCCTTTATTCTCTGTAGACATTTTTGATGACGATCATTCTGACAGCTCTGAGGTGAATATTTTTGTAGACTGGATTTGCATGACTTTATTAGTTACTGATGTTGAGCCATTTTCCTTGCCCTTTTTTTTAACAAAAAAAAGAGAGAAAGAAAAAGAAAGAGAAGACAAAAGGAGCGAAAAATATGCCTTTTGAAATTGTCGTTTTAAAATATGCATGTTTTTGTCATTTTAAAATGTGCACAACTTTTGAGTTTTTTGCTGGATTTATGACCCAAGGATTTGTTTAGAGGGCAGGTGTCATTTACAGGCCTGCAATTATTTAGAATATCAAGTGACCATTAGCGCTGTGTTTTTATTTAACACCTTTTTTGGGGTATAATTGCTTTAGAATGGTGTGTTAGTTTCTGTTTATAACCAAGTGAATCAGTTATACATATACATATGTTCCCATATCTCTTCCCTCTTGCAACTCCCTCCCTCCCACCCTCCCTATCCCACCCCTCCAGGCAGTCACAAAGCCCGGAGCTGATATACCTGTTCTATGCGGCTGCTTCCCACTAGCTATGTATCTTACGTTTGGTAGTGTATATATGTCCATGCCTCTCTCTCGCTTTGTCACAGCTCACCCTCCCTCCTCCCCATATCTTCAAGTCCGTTCTCCAGTAGGTTTGTGTATTTATTCCTGTCTTACCCCTCGGTTCTTCATGGCATTTTTCCCCTTAATTTCCATATATATATGTTAGCATACGGTATTTGTCTTTCTCTTTCTGACTTACTTCACTCTGTATGAGAGATCTAGGTGTATCCACCTCATTACAAATAGCTCAATTTCGTTTGTTTATGGCTGAGTAATATTCCATTGTATATATGTGTCACATCTTCTTTATCCATTCATCCGATGATGGGCACTTAGGTTGTTTCCATCTCTGGGCCATTTTAAATAGAGCTGCAATGAACATTTTGGTACATGACTCTTTTTGAATTATGGTTTTCTCAGGGTATATGCCCAGTAGTGGGATTGCTGGGTCGTATGGTAGGTCTATTTGTTATTTTTTAAGGAATCTCCATATTGTTCTCCATAGTGGCTGTACCAATTCGCATTCCCACCAGCAATGAAGGAGTGTTCCCTTTTCTCCACACTCTCTCCAGCATTTACTGTTTCTAGATTTTTTGATGATGGCCATTCTGACTGGTGTGAGATGATATCTCATTGTAGTTTTGATTTGTATTTCCCTAATGATTAATGATGTTGAGCATTCTTTCATGTGTTTGTTGGCAGTCTGTATATCTTCTTTGGAGAAATGCCTATTTAGGTATTCTGCCCATTTTTGGATTGGGTTGTTGGTTTTATTGTTATTGAGCTGAATGAGCTGCTTTTAATTTTGGGGAATTAATCCTTTGTCAGTTGCTTCATTTGCAACTATTTTCTCCCATTCTGAGGGTTGTCTTTTGGTCTTGTTTATGGTTTCCTTTGCTGTGCAAAAGCTTTGACGTTTCGTTAGGTCCCATTTGTTTATTTTTGTTTTTAATTCCATTTCTCTAGGAGGTGGGTCAAAAAGAATCTTGCTGTGATTTATGTCATAGAGTGTTCTGCCTATGATTTCCTCTAAGAGTCTGATAGATTCTGGCCTTACATTTAGGTCTTTAATCCATTTTGAGCTTATTTTTTTGTATGGTGTTAGGGAGTGATCTAATCTCATACTTTTACATGTAACCTTCCCGTTTTCCCAGCACCACTTATTGAAGAGGCTGTCCTTTCTCCACTGTACATCCCTGCCTCCTTGATCAAAGATAAGGTGACCATATGTGTGTGGGTTTATCTTTGGGCTTTCTATCCTGTTCCATTGATCTATCTTTCTGTTTTTGTGCCAGTACCATACTGTCTTGATTATTGTAGCTTTGTCATATAGTCTGAAGTCAGGGAGCCTGATTCCTCCAGCTTCGTTTTTCGTTCTCAAGATTGCTTTGGCTATTCGGGGTATTTTGTGTTTCCATACAAATTGTGAAACTTTTTGTTCTAGTTCTGTGAAAAATGCCAGTGGTAGTTTGATAGGGATTGCATTGAATCTGTAGATTGCTTTGGGTAGTAGAGTCATTTTCACAATGTTGATTCTTCCAATCCAAGAACATGGTATATCTCTCCATCTATTTGTATCATCTTTAATTTCTTTCATCAGTGTCTTATAATTTTCTGCATACAGTTCTTTTGTCTCCTTAGGTAGGTTTATTCCTAGATATTTCATTCTTTTTGTTGCAATGGTAAATGGGAGTGTTTTCTTGATTTCACTTTCAGATTTTTCATCATTAGTGTATAGGAATGCAAGAGATTTCTATGCATTAATTTTGTATCCTGCAACTTTACCAAATTCATTGATTAGCTCTAGTAGTTTTCTGGTAGCATCTTTAGGATTCTCTATGTATAGTATCATCTGCAAACAGTGACAGCTTTACTTCTTCTTTTCCGGTTTGGATTCCTTTTCTTTCCTTTTCTTCTCTGATTGCTGTGGCTAAAACTTCCAATACTATATTGAATAAGAGTGGTGAGACTGGGCAACCTTGTCTTTTTCCTGATCTTCGTGTAAATGCTTTCAGTTTTTCATCATTGAGGATGATGCTGGCTGTGGGTTTGTCATATATGGCCTTTATTATGTTGAGGAAAGTTCCTTCTATGCCTACTTTCTGCAGGGTTGTTATAAATGGATGTTGAATTTTGTCAAAAGCTTTCTCTGTATCTATTGAGATGATCTTATGATTTTTCTCCTTCAATTTGTTAATACGGTTTATCACATGGATTGTTTTGCGTATATTGAAGAATCCTTGCATTCCTGGAATAAACCCCACTTGATCATGGTGTATGATCCTTTTACTGTGCTGTTGGATTCTGTTTGCTAGTATTTTGTTGGGGGTTTTTGCATCTATGTTCATCAGTGATATTGGCCTGTAGTTTTCTTTCTTTGTGACATCCTTGTGTGGTTTTGGTATCAAGGTGATGGTGGCCTCATAGAATGAATTTGGGAGTGTTCCTCTCTCCGCTATATTTTGGAAGAGTTTGAGAAGGATAGGTCTTAGCTCTTCTCCAAATATTTGATAGAATTCGCCTGTGAAGCCATCTGGTCCTGGGCTTTTGTTTGTTGGAAGATTTTTAATCACAGTTTCAATTTCAGTGCTTGGTCTGTTCATATTTTCTATTTCTTCCTGATTCAGTCTTGGCAGGTTGTGCATTTCTAAGAATTTGTCCATTTCTTCCAGCTTGTCCATTTTATTGGCATAGCATTGCTTGTAGTAATCTCTCATGATCTTTTGTATTTCTGCAGTGTCAGTTGTTACTTCTCCTTTTTCATTTCTAATTCTATTGATTTGAGTCTTCTCCCTTTTTTTTGTGATGAGTCTCGCTAATGGTTTATCTATTTTGTTCATCTTCTCAAAGAACCAGCTTTTAGTTTTACTGATCTTTGCTATTGTTTCCTTCATTTCTTTTTCATTTATTTCTGATCTGATTTTTATGATTCTTTCCTTCTGTTAACTTTGGGGTTTTTTTGTTCTTTCTCTAATTGCTTTAGGTGCAAGGTTAGGTTTTTTATTCGAGATGTTTACTGTTTCTTAAGGTGGGCTTGTATTGCTACAAACTTCCCTCTTAGAACTGCTTTTGCTGCATCCCATAGGTTTTGGATCGTCGTGTCTCCATTGTCATTTGTTTCTAGGTATTTTGTTTTTTCCTCTTTGATTTCTTCAGTGATCACTTCATTATTAAATAGTGTATTGTTTAGCTTCCATGTGTTTGTATTTTTTTACAGATCTTTTCCTGTAATTGATATCTAGTTTTATGGCGTTGTGGTCGGAAAAGATACTTGATGCAATTTCAATTTTCTTAAATTTACCAAGGCTTGATTTGTGACCCAAGATATGATCTATCCTGGGGAATGTTCCATGAGCACTTGAGAAAAATGTGTATTCTGTTGTTTTTGGATGGAGTGTCCTATAAATATCAATTAAGTCCATCTTGTTTAATGTATCATTTAAAGCTTGTGTTTCCTTATTTATTTTCATTTTGGATGATCTGTCCATTGGTCAAAGTGGGGTGTTAAAGTCCCCTACTATGAATGTGTTACTGTCGATTTCCCCTTTTATGGCTGTTAGTATTTGCCTTATGTATTGAGGTGTTCATATGTTGGGTGCATAAATATTTACAATTGTTATATCTTCTTCTTGGATTGATCCCTTGATCATTATGTAGTGTCCTTCTTTGTCTCTTCTAGTAGTCTTTATTTTAAAGTCTATTTTGTCTGATATGAACACTGCTACTGCAGCTTTCTTTTGGTTTCCACTTGCATGGATTATCTTTTTCCATCCCCTTACTTTCAGTCTGTATGTGTCTCTGGGTCTGAAGTGGGTCCCTTGTAGACAGCATATATAAGAGTCTTGTTTTTGTATCCATTCAGCCAATCTGTGTCTTTTGGTGGGAGCATTTAGTCCATTTACATTTAAGGTAATTATCGATATGTATGTTCGTATTCCCATTTTCTAAATTGTTTTGGGTTCGTTATTGTAGGTCTTTTCCTTCTCTTGTGTTTCTTGCCTAGAGAAGTTCCTTTAGCATTTGTTGTAATGCTGGTTTGGTGGTGCTGAACTCTCTCAGCTTTTGCTTGTCTGTAAAGGTTTTAATTTCTCCATCCAATCTGAATGAGATCCTTGCTGGGTAGAGTAATCTTGGTTGCAGGTTTTTCTCTTTCATCACTTTCAGTATGTCCTGCCACTTCCTTCTGCCTTGCAGAGTTTCTGCTGAGAGATCAGCTGTTAACCTAATGGGGATTCCCTTGTGTCTTATTTGTTGTTTTTCCCTTGCTGCTTTTAATATGCTTTCTTTGTATTTAATTTTTGACAGTTTGATTAATGTGTGTCTTGGCATATTTCTCCTTGGATTTATCCTGTATGGGACTCTCTGTGCTTTCTGGACTTGATTAACTATTTCCTTTCCCATATTAAGGAAGTTTTCAACTATAATCTCTTCAAATATTTTCTCAGTTCCTTTCTTTTTCTCTTCTTCTTCTGGAAACCCTATAATTCAAAGGTTGGTGTGTTTAATGTTGTCCCAGAGGTCTCTGAGACTGTCCTCAGTTCTTTTCATTATTTTTTCTTTATTCTGCTCTGCAGTAGTTTTTTCCACTATTTTATCTTCCAGGTCACTTATTCATCCTTCTGCCTCAGTTATTCTGCTTTTGACCCCATCTAGAGTATTTTTCATTTCATTTATTGTGCTGTTCATCATTGTTTGTTTCATCTTAAGTTCTTCTAGGTCCTTGTTAAATGTTTCTTGCATTTTGTCTATTCTATTTCCAAGATTTTGGATCACGTTTACTATCATTATTCTGAATTATTTTTCAGGTAGACTGCCTATTTCCTGTTCATTTGTTAGGTCTGGTGCGTTTTTTTCTTGCTCCTTCATCTGCGCTGTGTTTTTCTGTCTTCTCATTTTGCTTACCTTACTGTGTTTGGGGTCTCCTTTTTGCAGGCTGCGGGTTTGTAGTTCCTGTTGTTTTTGGTTTCTGTCCCCAGTGGCTAAGGTTGGTTCAGTGTGTTGTGTAGGCTTCTTGGTGGAGGGGACTAGTGCCTGTAGTCTGGTGGATGAAGCTGGATCTTGTCTCTCTGGTGGGCAGGTCCATGTCTGGTGGTATTTTGGGGTGTCTGTGGACTTATTATGATTTTAGGCAGCCTCTCTGCTAATGGGTGGGGTTGTGTCCCTGTTTGCTAGTTGTTTGGCATAGGATGTCCAGCACTGTAACTTGCTGTTCGTTGAGTGCAGCTGGGTGCTGGCATTGAGATGGAGATCTCTGGGAGATTTTTGCCATTTGATAGTATGTGGAGCAGGGAGGTTTCTTGTTGACCAGTGTCCTGAAGTTGGCTCTCCCACCTCAGAGGCACAGCACTGACTCCTGGCTGCAGCACCAAAAGCCTTTCATCCACACAGCTCAGAATAAAAGGGAGAAAAATTAGAGAGAAAGAGTCAGTAGAAGTAGGAAGAAAGAAAGGAAGGAAGGAAGGAAGGAAGGAAGGATGGATGGATGAAAGAAAGAAAGAAAGAAAGAAGAAAAGAAGGAAAGAAAGAAAGGTGGGGGGAGGGAGAGAGGGAGGGCGGTGGGAGAAAGGAAGGAAGGAAGGAAACAAAGAAAGAAGATAAAGTAAAATAAAATAAAGTAAAATATAATAAAGTTATTAAATTAAAATATAATAATTAAGAAAATACATTAAAAAGAAACAAAACGAATGGATAGAACCTTAGGACAAATGGTGGAAGAAAAGCAGTGCAGCAAAATCTCATACCAAAGCATACTCATACACACTCACAAAAAGAGTAAAAGGGGAAAAAATCATAAATCTTGCTCTCAAAGTCTACCTCCTCAATTTGGGATGATTCGTTGTCTATTCATGTATTCACAGATGCAGGGTACATCAAGTTGATTGTGCAGCTTTAATCCGCTGCTTCTGAGGCTGCTGGGAGAGATTTCCCTTTCTCTTCTTTGTTCTCACAGCTCCCAGTGGCTCAGCTTTGGATTTGGCCCCGCCTCTCCGTGTAGGTCGCTGGAGGGCTTTTGTTTTTTGCTCAGACAGGATGGGGTTAAAGGAGCCGCTGATTCAGGGGCTCTGGCTCACTCAGGCTAAGGGGAGGGAGGGACGTGGAATGCGAGGCGAGCCTGCAGCAGCAGAGGCCGGCGTGACGTTGCACCAGCCTGAGGCCCGCCGTGCGTTCTCCCAGGGAAGTTGTCCCTGGATCCCGGGAACCTGGCAGTCGTGGGCTGCACAGGCTCCCTGTAAGGGAGGTGTGGATAGTGACCTGTGCTCACACACAGGCCCCTTGGTGGTGGCAGCAGCAGCCTTAGCGTCTTCCTCCCGTCTCTGGGGTCTGTGCTTTTAGCCGCGGCTCGCACCTGCCTCTGGGATCTGTGCTTTTAGCCACGGCTCGCGCCTGTCTCAGGGCTCCACGCTTTTAGCCATGACTCGTGCCCATCTCTGGGGTCCGTGCTTTTAGCCACGGCTCATGCTGTTCTCTGGAGTTCCTTTAAGCAGTGCTCTTAATCCCATCTCCTCATGCACCAGGAAACAAAGAGGGAAGAAAAAGTCTCTTGCTTCTACGGCAGCTCCAGACCTTTTCCCGGACTCCCTCCCGGCTAGCCGTGGTGCACTAAACCCATCAGGCTGTGTTCACACAGCCAACACCATTTCTCTCCCTGCACTCCGACCAAAGCCCACGCCTCAGCTCGCAGCCCCGCCCGCCCCTGCAGGTGAGCAGACAAGCCTCTCGGGCTGGCGAGCGCCAGTCGGCACCGATTCTCTGTGCGGGAATCTCCCTGCTTTTCCCTCCTCACCCCTGTTGCTGTGCTCTCCTCCACAGCTGTGAC